>NC_084992.1:8145336-8275336 GCF_963691925.1 Scomber scombrus | reverse complement strand
TGCGTGCGTGTGTGTTCAGTTGCTTGGAGTGTTTGGCAGGTAAGCATAGGTGAGACTTAGGGTTTTTGCGGGCTTTAGCTAGCTAGCACCCTACAGATAGCACTAGTCGCACACCAAACAGTGCTTCCAATATTGCTGGCAGTTTTACACACTGTGTGCCCCAGTATCCACACTTTTGTACTACTCGCAGGTAATGTTGCATCACCAAGTAGCATGCTAGTATGGATATTGCATTTCAGTGTTAGGCTTGGCCAGAAGGGATCACTGTGTTTATCATCTGGGTTGTAATCTCTAAAAAGCCTTGCCCGTGCACGGATACCTCCTTACAAACCCAGCGAGCATACTTGAGTTAATGTGTGATGTGAGGTTAAGTGCTCCTCTCCAGTAACAAGTGGCTTTATACAAGCAGAGGGGTCAAGAGAACTGTGTATGCATGTGATTGTTGCAATGTTTGTGTTTGTCAGAGGAAGTAAATGTGAGGCGTATGGAAGCACTTATATTCTGTAAGCACAATTAACACAGCAAAAACCGGGAAAGGCCCGGGTCCTTTAAGAAAAGTTTGGTTATTAGGTTTGAGACCAATAAAAACCCTTGTGACTTATCAATGACAATGAACCAGCCCCTTCACTGCCACCACACTCAGAGAAAAAGAGGTTCTCAAGTCATAAGAAGCTTGAGCGTTAACCTTTTTTTGTTTTGAGAGTGAAAAATCAGCCAATATCTGCACCTTGAACCAATTTTGCAGCCAATAAGCATTTCTTACTGCCAAAACTACAGTAAAAGCCCTAAAATTCTAGGGCTAAATACAAGTACAAAGGCTAAATTTGCACCATTTAAATACCCTTTTAAATAGTTGATAACAACAGCAATTCAACAAGAAGCTTACCACTGCCATATTATGTGCAGCCATTGAACTGACCGTACACTTAAATGACCCATTTATGGACCCATCCCAATATCCTTGGAGCGCATGTGCATTTTTAAGCGTGTTGATACAGTGTTGAATCCGATTTTTTTTCTTTAATAAGCAGTATCATTTTTTTCAGTCAGTTGGAGGTTGCCTGTTTCTTTCTAGTGCTCCTTTAACCTGTTTGATGATGTACAGATGGAGCGAAGATTTTGATGACAGTAACAGGAAAGTCAGTGGAGGGCCTCAGGCTTGAGGTTGAAATAGACTTGTACTTAAGAGATGATGATGGCGATGACGGTGGTAATAATGACAATAATCTTTTTTACGTCCCTTCTACTGGCCCATTACATAGTGAAATGCACAACCAGCCATTGAAGCATAGATTGTTGCGTTTGATGCGACAAATGCAAATCCTGATGTTTTTGTGCTATGAGGGACAAATCGAAAAATGTGAAGTCAAACTGGGATGCCGCCATGTTGTTGGCATTGTGTTGCTGTTCTGAGGGCTGAAGTGTAGAATGTAAAGCCTCTGCTGAGACTGAAATTAAAACTCAGACATGGGAACCAAATTAGGGATTAAGTGTGGAGCTTGGAAAAATAATTGCCAAATAAGGAAAAGGAGTGGTACTTCTTAGTGAAGAGTTGAGCAGGGCAGTGTGATTGTAAATGCTTGTCCGTTTTATTTTATGTTTCTTAATTTTTACTTTGATCATGTTTTCTTTCCCCTCTATGTTTTGGAATTTGATTATATTTTGTTTTAACTATGTGAAGTGTTAGTTTACCGTCCCGATGTGCTCACAAGTTAGTTAATCGTGTGATAGTTCATGTGTAACTTTTTTAGCATTAGCGCTGAAAAGGGAGAATAATATAATTAACAATAAAAAAAAAAGATTAAAGGTAAAGAAAATACAATCAAATTTACTGTGGCTAATTTCTCTGTGTAACACAATGAACATCCTAAAAGAAGCAAACTTAAACATTAATAAAAGCTTAAGAAGAACATCCTGTCTACTGTCTTGCATTTTCAAGAGGGACTGACGTGAACAAAATGTGATTGTTCGGCCAGGAATGAATTAAAATGTATTACATTACATACTGCACTTACATGATAAATAATTATCAATTATCACCCCTGATGGTTTTTATTGATATCTCTCATACTTTGACTGTGAAACTGGTATTAAATTCCAGTCTATGTGATATTAAAATGTCTTTATGAGTCATAATTTTAACATGGTGATGCCTGCAGGAAAATAAAGGAGGAAGCTGTACACATGTATTGCTAATTTATTTTCTTGTCTACTCCAACAGTTAAAGAAATACCAACAACCACAAATACACAAAGAAAAATATACATTCTACAGTTTAATCCACAAACCTATTTTCTTTAATGTCATCAGCTATTTTAACCACAACAGGAAAAAAGAACAACATAACAAAACCTACAAAACCTTAAAACAATAAATTGAATGAGACCGATAAAACATTTACCTTTAAGTTTAAAAACTTAAATTCCCTATCTTTTTGTCACCAGCTGTTTATATATGCTGCATTAATGCTGTATATGTCATACAAAAATGTGTGATACTGTGCTAAAATCATGACACTACCGAGTCTGCAAAGAGTCACTGCTGTCAAATGTCAGCACCACTTTATACCACACAGTGGCAGTAAAGAGGAGATTATATTTAGTTCCTGTTCAGCATTTATGCTGGATTAAGTGCTTGATGTGAACATAGATCCACATCAAATAGCTTTAATACATCATGATCACGTCATGAGAGAGTTGATGTTTCTTGAAATTTGATGAATTCTTCATAATAGCAATTTTTGTTGTTGTTGTTTTTTTAACTGAATACCTATACATCTTTATAATAACTTTCTTTTCATTGTACAAGATCAACATGCCTTATAAGTGTGATCAAATACAGTATGTGTTCCAAAAAACAAAAGTACAAGCACTCAAATGGACAAACATCTTAAGACATTATTTTTATATATACCTGTAGTCTCCAAACTGCAACATATAAATCATAGTGGTGTAGTATCACTATCACATTAATTCATTGTTGTTATTTGTATAGATAAAATAAGTTGTGTTATGTTGCAAAAACATAAAAGTGTGATACCAAAATACAATAAATGAACAATTAATAAAACGCATATCCTTCACTGACAAATGTCATATCAAAATGAGAAACTTTTTCTTGTGCAGACTTGTTTCCTATTGAAGGAAGCAATGATGTAACGACTTTTTAAAAAAACAAGTAAAAAACAAACAAACAACAACTTAAAAACCCACTTCTATAAAGCTGAAACAAGCCAGTTTTTTCTTAATTCCTCAGTGTGGCTTAAAAGATTTCCATAAAGCTTTATAAGGGTTTCCATTTCACTTGTGATATAACTGCATTTGCTGCTGATCATCTCATTTGCCACCATCTAATTAAGAGCTCGAAGTAGGGCCCTCTGTATCTTTGAGAAAAAGCCACCAGAGGACAGTGTGTCTAAGGTGTAGACATGAGTCAGCCCCAGAGATTCAAGACGATTAAGCTCGTTGAAAATGTCAAAGGAGGGCTGACTGATGAGCTGGTACATCTTTAAAGGGTCTCTGTTACGGATCAGATTCACAGATTCAGTCAAAAGGCCTGCCAGTGGAAGGAAATGCAAAAGTGGAACCATGAAGTGGACCAGAATTTCCTCCACTTTTACATTCCCACCTAAGTCCCTCGCCCTGTCGGCCTTCTTTATGGCCTCAGTAATGTTACCCTTGAAAAAGAGCAACACTTGGTATCTGGCTATGATGTGTTTATCAAATCTTGTGGTTGAATCATTGTGGGTGTCTTCGGTTTGTTTCGTGGAGTACCTATAAGCCACATCAATTTGTTCACAGTAGAGCTCAACAGACTTCAGTGCATTTTGCAAATCTTCTAAAGCTTGATCGATGCAGTTTCGATCCTGATGCCTGTTTTGCTGGGTTAAAGATGCAAAAGCACGGTTGTAATATGCAATTGCTGCCCAACAGTGATCCTCCTGTATGGCTTTAGTGTACATCTTGATGCTTTCAGCAAGATTTCCATTTTTATGCAGCTCATTGCCAAAGACAGTGTAATGGTGCAGGTTGGATGAGGGTGATTCTTTCTGTTTGAGTTTTTGCATAGCTCTGTGCAGGTCTGTTTTCAGTCTGCTCTTTAAGTCTGTGATAGAGTCATTCTCATTGAAGTTTGTGAGTAGCCACATACCCCAGTATTCATTAAGTGCTGACAAATCTGATTCTGCTGGTTTGTTGTTACTGCTTTTGTACAAACTATCTCTTATTTTCAGGTATTGGTTGAAGAGCTTTTGCTTCTTCTTTAACTTTGGGATGTCACACTCCAAATAGCTAGCTAGCCCTTTAGCCACCAAGTCATCTCTGACCTTTTTAGCTATGTTTATTCCTGAATTGGAGTTTTCAGTCAAAATACGTGAAAGTGTCAAAGACATATCTTTAGATTCTTCATCCCTGTGGCATTTTTGGTACTGAGCTTGATGAAGTGGAGTGACCTGTGTTGTGTTTTTCAATAAAGATAGGAGTTTACTTGTCCCAACCAAGATTTGGAGTAGTTCTGACAGATGGCTGAAGCAGACAATGAGCTGAGCAGACCCAGGAGATCCTTGTCTAGCAGTGCGACCAAATGCCTGCGCCTCCACACGGGCATTCTTGGGCAGGAAGGTCTGCAGAACAAACAAACCTCCAGCTTTCTTTACATCTTCAGAGACTTGAAGGTCTGTTCCACGACCTGCAAGGTTTGTTGCTATAATGACTTCTCCTGCTTCAAGTTTCTTACCAAAGATTGCAGTATTATCCATGTTATTGTTAATGTAAAGCTTTTTCTTCTGCACTTTATTTTTTAAAGCATCATCAAGAATCTTTGCTCGCTTGATGGTTTCACAGATGATCAACGCAGCTCTTCCATCCCTATATAGAGTTTGGTTGATTTGTGCAGTGACAACATCACAGACTTTCTCAATCCATTCTTTTTCATCATCTACAATCACTCCTTCAACCTCAAACAGCTTCCTGCGTTTGAATGAAGGTATCTTACAGGTCTTGATACCTTCATAGATTTTTTGCAAGGTCTCAGTCTCTGCTTGTTGGCCAAGAGTCCCAGAGATTCCGTAGATTTGGTCTCCATACTTTTGAAGCAAACCTACATTGGACATATAGTTTGTGACAGCTGTCATGTCACTCAGCCTGGACTCGTGTTTCATTTCAAGAAACTGCTGCAGTCCATCTGTCCATTTCATGAAGTTTTCAACAACACCTGTGCAGCTGTAGTCCACGGGCACTATTCCATGTTTCTCAATGATATATTCATGGTCCATTGTCATTGTTTGTGCCTCGAATGCATTTTCAATCCAGACTTTGAGTTTAGATTCAACCAGATTGGAGAGGAAGCCTGGGATATAGCAGCTTCTTTTATCATGGCTCACTTCACATGGTGTAAAATGCAGAGCACGTTTTATTTCTGCTTCTGCAGCTCTCAGCACACTGTCTTGATCAGAATACATGTACTGACAAAAGCCTCCTTTGATTAAAAGCAGGGGCACTCTTTGTTTTTCAGCTGTTTCTGTTTGTGGTCTTTTGTTCAGTTCCTCTATTGTCCCATGGTCATTAATGCAGTGCAGTGCAAACTTGAAAGATGGAAATACCCTCTCTACTGTCTTAAAGAACTCTACCAACTGGTTTGCAGAAACACTGGCAGTTTTTTCAGATAAAAGGCTTGGGATCTTTCTAAGGTCCTTGACTGACTGCTTTGCAAATAAACCTGTATCCTCAGCTATTTGAAGGATGGTTAATTCATCAACATCTTTGCTTCTGTTTATGTTTTCAAGCACAACTTGAAGGAATGGGTATGTTCGCCCCACAGTTGTCCCTATGCCAATTGTACTGTACTGATTGACAGTTTCCCATATGCATGCCAAGAGTGGGTTGAGATGTTGCAAAGCAGGCATATCACTACTTATATACACCACATGATGACCTTTATCCAGCATCAAGGAATCCACTTCATCCACAATTGCACACTGGAATTGTCTTTGCCCAAATATGTCCTCCCTCTGAAAATGGTGCCGAAGCCAGTCTCCATCAAATTGTTCCACAGTACCATAAACAACCTGACACTCATAACACTTTTTCAAGTATGTAACTTGTTTGTTGGTGTTGCAGCTGACACTGATTTTCAAAGCTTCATAAAATGTTCGCCATTCTTCCAAATCTCTCTCTGCAAGAACTGATGAGCTGGACATGATGTCTACTTTTTCTCCTCTCATAGCTCGAAAAGCTGCAAACATTGCCACAATGCATGACTTCCCCTCTCCAGTGCCAACCTGAATTAACTGCCCTGATTTGGAAAGTGCCATGAGACACCAGCTCACCATCTGTGTCAGACGTGGTCTGAAGTGAGTTTTTTCTGCTGCCCGACAGAGCATCAGCAAGTCTTTTTTCAAACCACTCCGCTCTGATCCATCATTGTTTAAAATAAGATCTATATGAACTGATGATACAATGTCTCTCACATCAGCTAAAAGTTTCTCATCAATTTGATTTAAGTTTTGTTGACGGATTTCCTTAATAATTTCATCCAGTGTCTTCTCTGTATCATCGGCTAAATGTTCTTTTAGGTTATCATCTGTTATATTCTTGTTTCGGATCAGCTCGACAAATGTCTTTCCAGTTGTGTGACATTTCCAACTTGGAGAAATATAGTTTATCTCTATACAGTGCAACATTTTCATCATCCATGTGTGGAGATCTGATCTGTCATTTGTTGTTGTTGAGTCAAATCGCTTGAGAAGAGCATCGAACAAGTCAACGACATCCATTGGGCTCCATTTAATATTTGTAACCAGTCCTTGCAGCTTGTTGAGGAGAAGCACTTCATTATTGTTGGGGGTCAACAAACTGGGTTCAGTGAGTAAAGTTGTGAATCTGTTAAGCATTTCTTTGACTCTGGGATCTGTGTCAGTTTCATCCATTATGTAGAAGTGTCTGGTCAAAACAGAAATGGAAAAAAAAAAGAATCTTATATAGATAAGTCATTTCTATAGCTGCAGTTCAGTAATTTGTGATTACAAAGTTTGTTATTCTTTACACTGCACAGTATTGTTACTCTACCAATCAAACCAAATTCATGGCATTTTGGGTTAGGGTTAGGGTTAGCTTGAAGATTTTTGTTATCAATTCATTTAATGTACCTCACCTCTTAAAATGATGAAAAAGTTCAGAAGTGATGTGTGTCTTCAGGACAGATGAGATGATCTGTGTCAGCACCCACATGAGACTCTCTTTTAAGTACTATCCTTGTTTGTTTTTCCACAAACCTTGTCTAGGCACCGCCCCGAGGGAATTTCCTGCCATCCTTTCGATTTTGAGTTCAATTTACTGTAAATGAAGTTACTTATTGTACATGCAGATTAAATCAAATATTAAGTCAACTCAAATATTTCATATTAAGCTCAAGAGCAGGTACACAGCAAAAAACATTAAACTTTAGTTAAATATATATAACAACTTTTATGGATCAATAATCAGACATAAAGGCATAACATTAAAACATAACCTGTCTATTAAAGTTTGCTGTGCCAGCCTGAAACCTTCCTGTTCAACTGCCCCGTTGTTACTGCTGTCTGCTTTTGCAGGGTGGAACTGATGCATGCCATTTCTTGTCAAAGAATTCCCCACAAATGGTTTTGCTTTCACTCTCGTGACAAAGACATGACTTAGAGCAGGTATACTTTGATGGTTATCTGTCAAGCCTGTTTTCATATGAGCTGTTTTACCATTATTTACAAGAATGTTATGACAACAGATCAGCATGCATTTTATATTTACATAAAATAAATGACTGGACTAATTTTAAATAAAGTTTGGTCAATCTTTGTTTTATACAGGCTAGAGCATATACAGTTTGACACAAGAATCACTCAAACATTCTCATGTATTATTTTCATTTACAGGGTTTCCTTTATTTCAGCAGAACTGAAATTTATAAAGGATTATGTATAAAAGTATTTGGAGAGTCCATGAGGAGAAAATGCTCTTAGTTAAGTGCCTCTTGTGTTTTTGAAAGTTTGAATGTTTTTGAAGCATTCTTTATAAAATGAGTAACATTTAAAAATCCAAAAAAACAAATCCAAAACCTCACAAAAACAACTAATTGAAAGAGATAACACACTGTCTTTAAGAGCTAAAGACAGTGTGTATTGTTCTAACGAAAACCAGCTAAACCATTGTGGCTAAACTCTGAGTGAGCCACTCACAACTGGCAAAATGTGTGGTCATTATGCAACATTGTGTAATGTAAACATTAACCACATCTTGTGACTCTTTTAAGATCCGGCTTCGAATCAGGTTTTACTCAATGGTTCCTCCTGTTATGACTCACATATGGTCAGTATATGAGGGAGGCAAGTGTTGTACATGACAGTAGACAGGGTTTTTTGTGTAAAAGTCACAACACACACACTTTATGGCAGCAGAAAGAATTCCCCGTACATTTTTTGGTTCCAACATGGTTTTTCTTTCATTCTCTTGCCATCCAAACAATGTGAATGTGAACGAAAGAAAAACCATCGGTAGCACAGATATCAAGGTGTTCTTAAGGGATGGTTACCTGTCTTAAATTTACATTACTTTATAATACTATGTGCAAAAAATGATGTCATCAAACAGATATGTATTATGTTTGGGATTTTAAATGAAGATATAATCCAGAGATAATGAGTGAGTAGGGTGAGAAGGGGAAGTGAGCTTGTGCTGTGAGAGTTCAGTATGGTTAAGGTGTTATGGAAATAACTGTTCCTCAGCCTGCTGGTGCGAGACTTGATGCTCCTGTACCACCTTCCTGATGGAGTAAGGGCAAACAGTCGTTGTTTGGGTGTGAGAGATCCCTGATGATCCTGTGAGCCTGCCTCAGACACCACATGCGGTGGAGGTCAGCAATGGCAGGCTGCAGAGCACTAATATTTACAGTGTTTGAAGAGCTTCTGCCATCTGCTGGACAGATTGTGTTACAACACTGTATATACTAAAGTCAACAGTTGTGTAAACCACAGTTTGCCTGTTAGTGTTACTCACTGACAAG
This sequence comes from Scomber scombrus, assembly GCF_963691925.1. Lineage (NCBI taxonomy): Eukaryota > Metazoa > Chordata > Actinopteri > Scombriformes > Scombridae > Scomber > Scomber scombrus. Next base: position 8,266,303 of record NC_084992.1, on the reverse strand, counting down.
CTTAAATAAATGTGGTGCTTGATTATTAAATATATAATAGTGTGGCTAGTTTGGTTAACTATAACTGTCATGTTTCAGCAAATTTCTTATGAAAAATACCAGTGTCTCTCGCAGCTGCTGTTCATCTACAGTTGGCATGAGAGTATGTGTTGTACTTGCAGTTTGGTTTTTCATTCAGTACTCAAAATTTGCCCAGACCCTCATAACTTACATCAATGCTATTTTTCCAAAATGCTCACCATCAGATACTCTTACCTGTACAAGAGAGTGCAAATTCATGGTATGTAAAATAAAGGCTTGGTTGATTAATAACAGAATAAAAAAACTTCAATTGTTGACATAGTCATTTTAATTTCTGCAACTTCTGACCTGAAATAAATCAGCGTACTAGATAATTGTTTTTTCCCTGCAGTCTGAGCCATGTGACGCTGATATATTAGACCACCCAAACATATACTTCTAGACAAAGAGATAACTTTTGCCTGTAATTTTTAGATGCACAAGAAAGAGTTCTGTTAAATGGAGACATGCTTTCATGATGCTTGCTTGTTTCGATATTGTAGTTTATTCTGCACCTGATGTAATAATCCATTGTTTATAATCGTTAAGGAATTAAATTATGTAACTAGCAACCGTGCCTTCAGTTTAATGTTTTCATAGTTTAGAGAGAGGGAGTTGTCAGTAATTAAATTACAATGCAAAGTTTCCTCACTCTGTCAAAGCATAGATTCAGGACGTCAACACACCGCCCAGTTGTGTTGGGCGAGGACAACCGGTCGGTCTGCATTGAGATGGAGACAGTCAGGTACCTGTCTAACAACACATTCAGACAGAGGCCGGAAGTACGATGATTTTGCCTTCAAAATAATAGAAAAACATGCCAAAGTTCATTTTTTGTGATAACATGATATCAATGTAGGGAAATGGCCATGGCTTTTCATATGAGCTGGGTGTGAACACAACCACCGCAAAATTATTTGTTTCACTATCAGAATTTGTCAGTTCAGGGAGATAACATTTGGAAAGTCTATAAGAGCAGCACAGTTCAATCATAGCAGAGGGGTAAACGTAAGTTAGCCGTTTGTAGTTTATCTAGTTTTACATGTTTTTCAGAGAGTACAGAAAGTGACCTCTCCAATCTGGTTTTGGTTATTTGTAATGTTTTTAATTAAAGTTTTTAAACGTTTAAACGTGTTTTTCTTACACTTCTTACATTATTTATTATACAATACAAATATAGTGTGAATGCTTGATGAGTAAATCTTAAGGTTTATAAAATTAAATATAGTTGTTTAAGTGACATTAAAGTTTTAGGGATAAGTAGTATCATATAAAGCCTTTTATTTTGAAATTTCAAAATCAGGATGTTCAGGTGTTCATCGTTGGTGACTTGACGTAGCCAGGTGCGTTAGGCTTGGACATAATTACCAATATCAATCACAGAGTCACACTGACTCGTCTTGATGAGAAAGAAACTACATCAACGTGGGAGAACAACTTTCTCTGCTGTGAACAGATAGAAAGAATAGACCATTAAAACCAGTTTACAGGTCATGAGGGGAGATACCACCACGGTAAGTCTTAAAATTGTTGGTCAGATCTCCAATGATGAGTTTTCCATTGATGTAAGTGAATTTTTGTGTTAAGGCAAAGGAATTAAATGGTTTGTTGTTGTTTTTAATTTTTGAAATTAAGAGTCTGAAACATATCTCTGGTTATTTTCCCATTTTTTGGTTAATATGAATATTTATTAGGAGAATGGGGAGGAGGCGGACCATTATGGAGAGAGTGCAGCAACAGAACATGCATCACGGGAAAGACGTCCTGTAAGTACATTTTTAAATTGGATTAGTGGTAAATGTGTTAGTTTTGGTGGTGATTTTGTGTGTGTTTGAGTGTGTGTGTTTGAGTGTGTATGGCCCATTCCTCACTTTTGTGGGAACATAAAGTTTGGGGCCACAAAGCAAGTCCCATTAACTAAAATCATTCATTTTAGGTCGAAGATTTGGTTTAAAATTCAGGTTTAAAGACCAGATGGGCATATGCACAGCATGTGTTTGGGGTAAAGATTAGGTTTATGCATGTGGTGGTTTGGATAAGTCTCCTGGAAATTATTGTAAATCAATGTTATGTTCTCTGATGTGATTTAAGCACTGCTCTCTTCGTGGGTGTGTGTGTGTTGGTTGATTGATTGATTCTCAAAGAAGGCAGCAAGCAGTCAGTACCCGTATTATTCTCTTCTGCCATGTGTTTTAACATTTTATTCTCAAATCTGTAAACGATCTAATCATGTCAGGGCATGTGGGACATGTAGGATTTCCTCGTACTTACAGTTGGTAAACAGTTTGTTGATGTCTATGGCTGGCATGTGTTTTGCAAAGGAAGGGAACCGGGTAGCCAAACCCAAAGCAGTATGATGTCAGCAGTTCTGAATGTCATTTGCATTGTCATGTCTGTGACTGATGGCTGTTTTTGCACAAGTACACATCCTCTGTTGTCACAATGTGGTTTGACTCCTGTCATGTGGCTTTTCTGTACTTACTTACTTGTCTACAGATACCTGTTATACTTGAAATCATACATTTTGACAATTTATTTAATAGCAAAGTATGAAACTGTTTTACTAATTCATTACCAGTGCAGATTCCCTATGACTTCATGAAACTTTATCTAGTTTACCAGTATTGTTTATTAGGAATCCTTAACCTGTAAATAAACTGTTAAACACAGCCCTCAGATAAATGTTGCATAATAATAAATACAACTGGTGGAGTAATTTTGTAAATCATACAAAATTGAAATACTTAATTAAAAAACCATCATCTTAAAATAATCAGCTGTTTAATGGTGATTAACTGCACCATTTAGGATTGAAGTTACTTGTTTGGATCTATCATGTCTACTTTAATTTAAAAACCAAGCACAACACTAATAAAATCAGCTTCAATTTTGAATGTTTTGTTGAGCAAAAACAGTAGTTTTGTTTAGTCTATAGTCAACGCACTTTTATTGCAACACAATAATATTCCTTTTGTTCAAATAAGAACAATTAAATAAGTCTAACTCAGAGTGGCTTCATTGTACGACTGGGCCATATATCAATATTATATCAATATTGTGATATGAGACTAGATATTGTCTTAAATTTTGGATACTGGAACATTGTGATATGGCATAAGGTAATTCTCTGAACTTATTTGACTGTTCTAGCTGTTCTATTATTTGCCTTTACCTGCTTAGTCATTACATCCACATTATTGATGATCATTTTTTAAAAATCTGATTATGTAAATATTATGTGGAAGCACTAATCTATAATATTGTTCTAGTACTGATATCAAAGTAGTTTAGCAAAAATATTGTGATATTTGATTTTGTCCATATCGCCTGGTCCTACTTCATGGTGAATGAGAAAAAGTAGGCAACTGAAGATTTTCTGTCTCTTCTGTACAGAGTACAACACTACAAAACATGCTGAAGAAGGTTTCCCAAAACCCTTTCCATAATCAATACAAGGTGAGTGAATGGCTCTACACACATGCACACAGTTACGCAATTACTCTCTCAAAAACTCTCACACACATCAATGTTTTTCTATCCCAAACACACTCTGACAATCAATCAGTCTTAGTACAGCGAGAGGGTTGGGTTTTTATTTAAAAGTGAAAAAAAGGAACATAAACTGACTTCTTTATGATAATTTAATGAATTTCTTGACAATCTTTCTCCTTCTTAGACTCTTGTTTCATCGACCTCTGACTCTAGTGGATCATCTGCAAATGAGTCTGGAATCAAACAGGTCAGAGACCACTGACTCTTTCAGCTCTGTGTATAAACACCAATGTTAGGGAATGGGGGAGTTGGGGATAGGTGACAAAAAGCATTACATCATTTGCATACTCCTAGATACATTTTCTAATCACTTATGATTTCTTTTTTTTGTTTGTGAGAACAACTAGTGTAAAATATGCTTGCAGTGTTGTCAAAATGTTGTTTACATTTCAGAAGAGTAATGCATGACTTTCATATCTGATCACACAGATTCAGAATACATGAGAATCATGAAGCGTGACTTCCCACGCTTCACTCCATAACTATGTATTGTTGTTGACTTTGTGTCATTCATGTTTGGTTGGTTCACAGGATGGTGAGCTCCTCAGTGATCTCTCAGCTGCTGCTACAGATGTGACGTATAAGCCACACCTGCGACAGGTGAGGTTGAACATCTGCAATACATACATTACATAGAGTATATTTAAGTCCATATGGAAAAACAAATTCATTTTGAATGCCTCAAATTCCTCAAAACAGATTTTTTCTTTAAATTGGTAATTTGGGAGGGTGTGATGGGTGTGCTTACCATGCACCGTGGTTGAATTCACATGTTCATTAACACAAATCTTCCTTTTCATAAAAAAGGAGTTGAAGATGGAGGATAATCATCTCCTTTGTGCCCAGGTGAAGTCTACACCCTTACTATTGTTTTGGTCTTTGAAGTTAAATCAGAGTAACTGTTATCTTCAGATCTTTGTGACTAATAGGAGTATTTGTGTATAACCAGACTGTGGCTGGCTGCTCTGTAAATAAGTCAATCAATCAAAAATAAAACAGTGGTAAACATGCTATCGCTCACCATCACACACGTTTTGAAAAATCAATACATGAAATATTTTGGAAGGTAAAATGTATTAGTATATCTGGTTCACTTACAATACTGTATGTAGTATGCAAGCACTGCCACTCCTCAAAAATCATCCAGCCTTTAACATTTCTGCTGCGTCATTGTCTAATTCTTTCAGAATGGAGTGCAGGAGCTGCTCCATGTAAGCCCACAGGTATGTTTTTATATGTCAGCTTCATTCATGTTGAGGAATCTGTCAACAGTCTAAAATAAATAAACACCTCTTCCTCTTCTGTCTCATTTTCTTTTTATTTCTTTATCAGAATGGAGTCAACAGCAGTTTGGCCAGAAATAACCCTTTTTACACACATTATGTTGTATGTACAACCATTTTTTTTGTTTGTTAAATCAGATCATAGCATTACCTTTTAGATATTGCGATTTTTGTCCTTAATCACCATGTGTTCTGCCATCAGGAATCCGGGAGCAAAAGTAATGGCACAGACAATGCAGGGGGGAAAACCTCAGAAGAACTAAGCCTCGATACCATCTTTGTCCCTCCACCTGAATTTCAGAGTTCACCTCTAGATTTTCAGCAGGATGGCAAGGCTGTGGAAAATGGGGCCAAATGTTCAGAACCTGAAAAGGACCTATTCCAGACCTTTAACCATGACCGTATGCAAGACCTCTTCCAGAAATCAACACTGGCTCAAAATGCATCCACCAATGGTCATGGGCATAATGTAAACCTGAACTCTTCTGACATCTTTAAGACAAATCCTGCCCAGACACAGAACCACTCAAAAGACGTGCAGTCAAAAGGCTCTGATCTTTTTAAAAGTGAAGTGGAAGATCTTTTCCAGGCTGCTAAAGGAGAGGGTGCACACCATGCTGCACATGCTAAGGACGTGAACCTCTTTGATGAATCTAGCATTTTTGAGGACCCATTCAAATCTTCTTCACACAAGGAAAATGGTCTGTTCCAGTTCCCACAGTGTACAGCGGTGAACCCGTTTTATTCTGCCACAACCAAGGAAACAGCTTTGTTTGAAGTTGTTCCTACTGAAAGTGATCTAGTGAAGCCAAAGAGTTCTTCTATGAATGATCGGGATGTATTTTCATTGTCATCCACAAATACAATCGACCCATTCCCAAGTCCAATCACAAGGGATTTATTCCAAGACGTCTCCAGTCTGGATGACCCATTTGGTAAAACTCCATCCAAACAGCATGACCCTTTCCAAGATGTCTCTAATGGGACTCCAGACATCTTCCAAACTCTTTCCTCAGACACTGTTAACAACAGTGATATATTCAAGACGACCCCCAGCAATACAGCCTTTAAGGCCACATACTCAACACCTTCAATGAGCAGTCCGTCAGAAAAGAACTCGGATACACTATCGTCACGGGCCATCCAAGCAAAGTCTTCAAACATGCCACATGAGATTGTGTTAATAACTCCTCATGGAACCAAACATGATATTTTTCAACCGACTCCCTTCAGTCGGGCCAGGAATCTGTCCATGTCACAGAGACAATCTCCAGCTCAAATGACCCATGTATGTACCAAGTGTCATTTGATTAGTATGTACAGCCAAAAAGTATTGATTTTTAAGCTTTTATTTGAACATTAAAGTGTGTTATTTTGAGGGATCTACTGTACTGTAGATCTCATTAAAATGCTTAAGACATATTCTGATTTATTCTCTTCAGACAAACATTTTCATATTGTCCTTCAATAACAAACTTTCAGGCGCAGACATTCAAACGTCCACCAAAGCCACTACCTCGAACCAGGCCGCCCAGACCACAAAAGCCAACAATGCCAGAAAAACCACCCGTGCCAGAAAAGCCACCCAAACCAGCAAACCCTGTATGCTAAAAAGTCATTTTAGCATAATATTGTCATTATGTGTTTGTATAAGTCACTAATATGTCTACAACTGAGCATGCTGTCCTATTAATGATCTTTGTCTGTTTGAACTGTGTCTAGGTTGAACCTGAACCAACTGTACCTAAAACATCTCCTAAAATAGCATTTAGACCACTCCCAAATCCAGTTATTCACCGCAGGCCAAAAACTCTGGTATGCATGTTTGACCTAATTAGTTGCCATAATTTGTTTGTATAACGAAATGTTCCAGGCTCTAACTGTCTATTAAGGAACAATGTTAGTTGTTGTTCCGGCTACACAAACTATCCTTGCGTGGAAAGTTTTTGTAGCTGTTTAGATACACTGTGGATTAAACATCATTTTATATATTTTTCTTTTACAGGAAATTAAACCAGTGGAACCTGAGAGCTATGTTGACATCCTGCTTACTGGACAGGTGTGATTTATTTTTTTAACTGTAATGTAATGGTACAATAATGAGTCAGGGACTGAAGGCACTGAGATAAAAAAAGGTTGAATAAACCTCATTGAAATATGGACCTGCAATGTTTATTACTCCCAATAATCAATCAATCAGTCAATCTTTATTTATATCATATGAACATGTACAATGGAATGGACAATGGGGTAATCAATACCTAATGGCTTTATCCCATTGGGAGCATAAATGTAAACAATCTGGATATAAATTTATATTCTGTACACAGATAGATAAACTCTCTAGAACTGTCTGTATAAATGTTTGCTTTTTTTAAATCCCAAAACAGGAAAAGTGTGTGGATGACTGGCCTGAAAACAGCCCTGAGCTTAGCCCTGACTTCAGACCAGTGAGAAAACATTTTCAATTGGCATACCACATCAATGTTTTCCATAAAACACATTTTTGGGAGGAAGATAATCCAGTTGATTAATAGTATATTGTTCTTTGTTTTTGAAAGTCTGGAACATTAAGACTACGGCGAGAATCACTGAAGGTAAGAGATGGTTCATTTCTGGCAGCATTATTTATTTGTAAGCTGAAGAAAAGACAGCTAAAAAAGCAAAAACTTTCTCTTAGGCAAAGGGGGACTCGGATGGAGGAAGTGGTGAAGAACAGGATGGCTCTGGAAGTCACAGCAAGGTACAATCAGTCTAAGTCATTTTTCATATCATTCACTGATAAGCATTTTTTTCTTGCATGTAGCTTTACCTCCAGCATACATCTTTATTACAGAAAAAAGACAGAAAATTCAGAGTGTCCATGCCCATTAGAAGAGGCTCAAAGGTAAATTAAGTAATGTAAAATAACATATTCACTGCTTTGATTTCGTTTGCATGTTTGGCATTATAATGTTAATGATTGTCACTTCGTAGGAGAAATTTCCTGATGTCACAAAAGACGAGAAGAGTAGCACATTACCTAATCCACGAAAATCCTCAAAGGTAACAAACAACAACTTTCACAAACAACAAATCCCTAAATATGCATCAGTGATTATGGGATAACACATTATCTATTGCACCTATTGGACAAAGGTTCTGACGTTGTACAAATGCATTCAAATGAAGGGGAACCAAGTGAATCAAACAAGAAGTACTATTCTAGGAAGCACAAATAAAGGCAACTGTAACTTGTGTTTTTCATGATCAAGATTATTCATCTTGCATTTCAAACATTTGAGCCACATTCCCACCAGTTTTGAATTTTCTGCCAGATAAACTTAAATATATGTTTTTCCTGACGTGTTTTGTCTCCACATAAATGATGGTAGGAAACAAATTTTGCATTGAAAGAAAAGTGCATGCTGCTTGCCACATTGTGAAACTAACTAAGCTGCTGTTTTTCAGGAGAATATTTCAAATATGCACATGTTAGCAGGAGAGAATGATGACGGAGAGCAATATGGAATGGACTACAAAGTATGTTTGTTTTTTAAATAGTTTTGTTTCTGTATTTAAAAATGATATTAATAAATCAGCAACTTTTCATTAATGTCCTCTTCTGCTAACAGAAACAACCTCTGAAAGTCAAAGTCAACCGGTTACTTAGAAGATCATCCATTGCAAATGGATATTTAGCTCAAGCATCAAAGGTAAGCTATGTTTTTTTTTTGTGCCTGACATTTTCCATATATTTTTATTTTACACTTCTAAGTACTTTGTCTCTGTAATACCACAATAGGATGATGACAGGAATACAAAAACTGTTGCCAAGAAAAACTCTATCATACGACGATGGTCAGAGGTAAAGTACCTGCAGTCTGCAAACTGTGACTAAAAATACTAAATAACAATACATTTAATTAGTACCGCACTTTCCATTCATAATGAAACTCAAAGCTCCAGAATGAATGAAAACACAAGGGAGATCACTTTTTATATATTTTAACCTTTAAGTGTAAGAATAAATGTAAAAAAAAGTGCATGAATCAACAATTCATACATGTTCTACAACTTATTTTTATGCTAGCCTTCCTAAACATTTAGCATCATGAAATGTTTTTGATGCAATGTATCATTTTCAACAGGGAACTGTGTTGGACAATAGCACTGGTGATGATGATGAGGAGGAGGGAGGAGAAGCGCACCACGAAGAGGTTGGAAGCCATGGATTTTTATAGGCCTACTTTTGGTTATCCTTGAAGAGTAATGTTGAATAGCGATATGCACAATAAGTTCATGATGTTACTGTAATTCACAGCATGCCTAAATTTATGACTATTCAGCCTAAATGTAGATGTATAGTATTATGAAGCTGCTGTTTGTGAATATTTACACTATCTTTTGTCTTTCTAGAAGAGAAAAAAGAGGATGAAGATCAAATTTGTGCCACACAGAGGATTTGTCATCTCTGTAGGAAAGGTATCGCACTTCTACCGTACTGTTTCTATTTCACATTTCACAGTTTTAAACAAAAATGTATGTGTATAACTGTAAAACCTTTTTCTCTCCAGAATGATGATGAAATGAAGGGGGCACACGGCTATACACCTAGGAAAGGCTCAAAGGTATGATTGTTTACATTAGTAGTATAGCAGGATGTACAATGTGCGCTATGCATTATTGTTATACTAAGAGGAACTCTTTTTGGTGCACATGGCTACACACCTCGCAAGAAGTCGCTGGTAAAACTCCCCTCCATTTCAGTTAACAACAAACGACTGATTAATTCCCCTATTAGCAAGCATGAGTTGGAGTTAACAGATGATTTGGAGCACAAAGCCGGTTAGCGTTGCAGTTTTAGAACAGCTTTTATTAGCATATTAGCACCAGCTAAGCTATTACAGCTTTTTCCATTAAGAAAAATCTAAACCAGTGAATTAACGCCATCTGTTCTGCAGTTCTGTGTCTTCCTGAAAGAATTTCTTTCCCTAAATCATAATACTTATTTGATTCTTAGGACGATCCATTTGACGATGTAGAGGAGATGAAAGGCCACACTCTCCAGTCAACTAGCAAGGTACTATTGTTTATTAGTTATGTGTGAATGATCATATAATTTTATGGCAAATGATAATTTGGCTTCACATTCCAAAAATGTTTTTACTATAAACAATGTTAGTTTTCGTGCTTTTTGTATTTTTATTGCAATTAAAAATGTGGTTTGATGTGCTATTGAAACAGTGGATATACTAAAACAGGGTTTTTATTGTACCGGTATGCTTTTGGTTATCAGTGTCTGACTTGCCAACGACAAATAAATGTTTATTTGAATATATCGCTTAGGCTGCTTTCTTTGAAGATGATGAGGACTTACAGAAAACACCCCACACGTCTCCTGGATTAAATGGGGATGGAAATACTTTCGGAATGGAAGACTGCAAACCTGTAACTATCTGTTCTTTGTCATTCTCAGTTTTTCATTGAGCATTTTGTCACTTGGTTTCACTTTATGGACTATTTTTACTCTTCATCAATAGAAGAAACCAACAAAGTTGAAGCTGCTGCACATGGGCCGTCGCAGCTCTAAGGTAAATGTTTGTTTTGTGTTTTGTTGAAGAAATGCTTTGATTTGATGTGAATTTTACATAAATCTGTCTGATTTTTTTTTTTAAAGGAGGATATGCTGGATGACACCAATCCTAAGAAGGTCACCAGTCCTAAGAAGGGTAGCTTCTCAGCAGAGGAGTTGGATGATGAAGAACTATATTGGATGGAAGATTGCAAACCGGTATTTTTCTAATAGTTGTTTTTTATTTTATTTTTATGTAACATTATACATGATAACAGTAACAATATATATTTTTCTTCTGATCAGAAAAAATCCAAACATAAAGCTCCTATTCCCGTCCCACGCAAGTCTAAGACAACCCATGAATCTGCTGGACAGACTGAGCCAATTGAATTTAGCCACTGCTCGCCACAACATGCATTTAATGTACGTTTAGTGCACAACTTAAGCATGTATATATTATAAGCAATTTATGTGGTGTTGGCTTCATTTTTGTCATATATTTTGGCAGGATGACTTTGCTGAGGATGAAATTACTCAAACAGGAAAAGGTTTCATGAGTCCCAGAGAGATGTATGACGTTGAACAAGATGACCTGGAAATCTGCAAACCGGTACCGGTGTCATTCCCATTTTCACTTTTAAAACTTTCATTTTGGAGTTATGTAAAGTATGATTCTCAAACGTTTTTCCTGCTTTAACAGAAGAAGCCATCGAAACTCAGAGGTCTCAAAAAGCTCAAAGCTAAGGTGAGTTAGTGCAGTCTAAGTTAATAATAAATACTCTTTGCTCTTATTGTCAGATCTTTAAAAAGAAAAGCTCACTTTTCATTATATTTTTCTGTGTTTTGCCAGAGCAAAGCTATGCAGCTGGAATGTGAGGATCCACCTGGAGCTACGTGTAGCGACTACATGTCGGAAGCTACTAAGGTTAGTTCAAATCTTTGTAATTGGAGAACACCTCAAGATACTGAAATGATCATTGCATCATTATAGATATCACATCATATTGTGTGGTTTTGGCCTCATGTCTGTCATGTGTTTTGGCAGGATGAGTTTGCTGAGGATGAAATTACTCAAACAGGAAAAGATTTCATGAGTCCCAGAGAGATGTATGACTTTGAAGAAGATGACCTAGATATCTGCAAACCGGTATTCTTGTCACGCCGATGTTCACTTTCAAAACTTTTATATTGAAGTATCAAAGAATAATAATAAGAACTGTTTTCCTGCTTTAACAGAAGAAGCCATCGAAACTCAAAGGTCTCAAAAAGCTCAAAGCTAAGGTGAGTTAGTGCAGTCTTAGTTAATTATATATACTCTTATTATATTGTCAGATCTTTAAAAAGAAAAGTTCACTTTTAATATTCTTTTTCTCTGTTTTGCCAGAGCAAAGCTATGCAGCTGGAATGTGAGGATCCACCTGGAGCTACGTCTAGCGACTACCTGTCAGAGGCTGCTAGGGTTAGTTCAAATCTTTGTTAGCAGAAAACACTGATACAAGATATTGAAATGATCTTTATATTTTGACAGTGATTCCTCACAAAGTGTTTTTCATACTTGAACTTCTGCATCTTTGGCTCAAACTGCTGTACATGACTGTCCTAAAAAATGACCCAGTTTCACCATTTATCTGACCAACAGCTTTAGTTCCCCCACCCGAACCATCATGTAAATGTTACTTACAATGCAGAAACACACCATTTAAAGTTGAACTTATATTTCCAGTGAGCGAGAGCTGAGTATTGCTTAATGGAACATTTTCTGTCGGCCTATCCAACACATTTGTACATATATTGCAGGTTTTGAGATAAATGCTATCCACAAGAATAACTTAATTTAATTACTGTACAGTGATAAGTTAATAAGCTTATTTACAAAGGCATGATTATATTAGTCGGACCAAACCTTACTGTTCAGTCCGAAAATCTGTATTAAACAGGAAGTATTTTATCTAAACAAAAGAACTTCTGGAATAATTTATACAAGGTGCACTTTGAAGTATTTTGAAATGTTGTTGTTTTCCACTCTTGGTTGGTTATCTCCATGTCTCTGTCCCATGATGGGGTGCATTCCTATGACATGTGAGTGGACTGGTTTAGCAGCATAGTGTGCATGCCGCCAACACACCAACTAGTGTGTGATAAAAGCTTTATATATACAAAGGCCTCAGTTATAGTGACTAATCCATGTGAATGTAGTAAAGTACGTAGCAAAGACCAACTGACGTATTCTCTAGCTTATTTTTGTAACATCCACCCTCTCACACACTATTCAGGCGGAGTGGCTGGCTGCTCAGATGGACGAGCGTGCTATGGCGGGTCTGGAGGATAGTGACGAGGATGGGGTCAGTTTCTCCTAAAACTGGCTATACACAAATATTCCATATGGATTCAAGCAAATAATAAAGTCTGCCTGTTTGAGTAGTGTGGCATTCAAGTGTGAACCATCAACATTATTGTTTTTGTTTTGTTGCAGGACACTGACAGTTTGATGGAGTGGTGGTACACTGTGGAAAGTGAGTCATAATAATAAGACTTATTTTGAATAACTACTTTATAAAACTAATCACAAAAAAGTTAGATTTCTTCTTTAAGCTCATCAACATATGTTGCTTGATTGCATTGCAGAATGGGATGAGGTGCCATCAGACGATGAGGAAAAAGGCATACAAGAGGATGAGTCCAAGTATGTCCGTTTTATGTCTCCATTAGAAGTGTGCTGATCTGACCGATATGATCCCAGCATATGGTCAAAATAAACTGGGGGAATTGTGTCAACTGTTGCTCTATCAACATTAATAGATCCTCTGAGTCAGTCAAATAATTGAAGTGGGAATCTAAAGATTTTGAATGTGCTGGTCTTGCTTTATTGGTTGTTTTTGACAAAGACATCAGCATAACATTGCCTCTGGTACTCAAATAAATCCCAGGTCCTTCACCATCTTGGCTGACAAGGTCGATCATGGACTTCGTGTCTTCAACAAGGTCTTCACAGAGCGTGCGGAGGTACTCTGGCATTCCGTCATCACGCTCCACGCCATCGCAGATGACATCAGCGCCTTCCACCATAAGGCCAAGATCGCTGGTATTACTGGTGGCACCACTACAGCTGTGGGTGGTGTGACAGCCATCGCTGGTCTGGCTCTGGCACCTTTCACCTTTGGTGCCTCTCTCGTAATTACAGCGGTCGGTGTGGGTGTAGCAACAGCTGGTGGAATCACTTCAGCCTCTGCGGCAATCTCAGATAACGTTAACAACATGCATGACCGGAAGAAGGTAAACAGTGTGTCTTAAAAGTTCTGTTCATATGCAGAAGTATGCTGACTGATGACATTTTCTTTCAGTGTTGAAAGTAGTGTGACATTATTTCAGTACTGCTGCTTCTAAGTAAAAAGCTTGTTCCATGTCATGTTGCAACTCACCACTGGCTTCTGATACTTAACTCAAGACAATAATCTTTCCCTCTCCTAGGTGGAGACGGTACTGCAGCAATATGAGGATCACCTGCTGGACCTTGCAAAGATCCTTCACTTTGTCAGTCATGGCTTATACAAACTCCGTGGCCATCCTTTCCTCAGGTCCGGCACCCAGCACTACTCTGAGGAATGGGAGGTCCGCAGGGCTGTCCAGATGATCAGCTTAGTTGACTCACCTGTGATGCGAGCGACTGAGATAACAGACGCAGCCGTGGCCTCGGTGCAAGGACTTTTCAAAGGCATGGACAAGTACTTTATCAAGGACTCCCGGGAGCTGAAGAAAGGCTGCAAGAAAGAGATTGTAAGTCAGATAAAGGAGGTGGCCAATGTGCTTAATGACGGGATAGTGGAGCTCAACTCCATCAGAGAAGAACTAAGGGATGCAACTGGAAACATGTGAGCAACACTTCCTGTGAAACCACTTGGATCATACTGTATAATTATTTCTCGAAGATCACCACTCCCCTCTGCTGGCTGAAATGGGGAACTGTTGCTTTAAAGGAATTCATGAACCAACAGGGCAGTTTCATTAATATTAGAAGAGTTTATGAGACAGAATTTTTATCATCATGAGTTATATAAAAACAGCAGAATCTGAATTTTAATTGTGAAAAACAAATGTTTATCCAACCCTGGTCATTTTTGTTGCTGCAGGTTGTTGTATTATATTGTACGGCATTCATTGTCCACACATGGACTGTTCAGAATGACAAGAACCTTAATTTTTACACTGTTTGTTTTGTTCTTTCGGGTAAAAGGTGAACTATCTATAAGGTGTATCAGAAGAATGCAGTTTTGTTGACACAGGTGAATTATTTTATTTTTTCTTCTAGTTCAATTTATCCATCCAGTGTATGTATACAAGGAAAACGCAATTTAACAATAGCAGCCTGCAATATTATGCAATCAAAAAAAGGGGTATTACAAGTATTTCTTGTCGGGGTATTGTATTTAATTGGAGCCATTTCTATTATGTTGAGACATAAAGAGGAAATGGGTAAAACTTGTTGATAATTGTCATTAGTTTTATTGCAGTAACTGTAATCTAGTTAATATATATGTCAAATGTCACATTTGTAAATAGTAAGTTTCTGCTCACATCATGTATGTTTTATTATTATTGAGTAATTTATTTTTAATATATAATTCATGACATTGCTTCAAAACATCAATCTACTATACAGTAAATAGAGTAGATATTTTTTTTTCTATTTTTTGTGTGCCAAGAGATGGACAAAACAACTAAATAAAAAACATGGTTCACAATTTTATAGACTGCAGTTCTAATTTGGTTAAGCTCACTATGTTACATTGTTCCTCATTGTTTTTAGTGTGTTGAATCAGCTTGATGGTCATTGTTAAACCTGGAATTTGTTGTTTACTGATGCATGAGTTGCAAAAATGTTTCCATCTGCATATGATGTTGACAACGTGTTTCTATATTTAAAGCCACTTGTGTGTCACAATGTAAAATGATTGCACAAACATTGTATCGTCATCTGTGTCTAGTTGGTTTACAGAAACATCCTGTGCAAACATATTTGCTTTCATTTAAGCTTCTTGCTAGTTCATATTGTTAATTCTATCGTCTTTACAACAACTGGAGACACTTGTGCTCATAACATGTGGCTTCTAAGTAAATATGATTGTGCATATGTGTAGATACTGTTATTGTAACTCAGATTATGGTCTTCCACCTGCATTATTTTAACCTCAATGGAAATGTTTTAAAATCAAATGTTTTATTTTAGTATATTTACATATTTTAATGTAACGCTGAATGTGTAAATAAAGACTGTTTGTAAATGTGTCCTATTTACTGTGTTTTCTGTTTGTGGTCACTCTTCCTGCCTGCATGTGTTTGTTAGTGAGTGAGGTTTAAAGTAAGAAGACATGCCTCAGTGTTGTATTTACCTTATAATTCAGACTATTCTGGGATACAAAGTTTTATGAATGTTCTTTTGACTTGCACCACTTGTTAAACAGTTGATCAATGCATCATTTTAAATATAGTTTGAAAGGCAGTGAAAGCACAATAATTAGTGAATTTCATTGTTAGAAGTGGGAAAAAGAATGAAAGGAAAAGGACATTAGGAGAACAAAGACAGAGCTTAAAAGACGATTGATGTAGTTAAAGTATGACAGTAAAAGTAGTGGTTTGGTCCCTCTGACTGATATATTATTATATATGACATCATTAGATTATTAATAGTGAAGCATCAGTGTTAGAGCAGCATGTTACTGTTGTAGCTGCTGGAGGTGGAGCTAGTTTACACTACTTTATATACAGTTAGCTAGTTTAGTCCAGTGGTTCCCAACCTAGGGGTGGGGCCCCTCCAAAGGGTCAGCAGATAAATGTGAGGGGTGGTGAGATGATTAATGGGAGAGGAAAGACGTTTTTGGACTTTTTCCTCTAATCTTTGATTTTTGGTGAAATATTGTATAATTTGAACATCAATTGAAATGAAACTATGTGAGAAGTTTAGAGGGAAAAATCACTCTTTGTTGGAGCTGTTAACAACTCATAGACCTCTGAAATGTGAGCCTGAATACACACTACTTTTTGTAAGACGTCAAAGATAAAATAGTTTCATCTTTAACAATGTGCTGTATTTTAAAAGCTTGTGTCAAATCTTCATCTGAAAAGTAACTAAAGCTGTCAAATAAATGTATTGGAGTACAGAGTACAACATTTCACTCTGAAATGTAATGGAGAGAAACTCTAACTTTCCAGCTGTTCAAAAGGGTACATTGACGAAAAATAAATCCATGGAGACCACGCCCAGCACAGGTGACCTTTCAGAGGACATGACTCTGCTTTTCTCTCATGTGATTGTCGGTTTGGGAGCAGGACGTGTGGCCATCGGTGTTTTAACTGCATATTGTTCGCATTTGAACAAAAACTGTCCCTGAAATGAGAGCAGGAAAGAGTCACATTATACTCCGTAATCTAGTTCCTAATCCCTTCCGAGGTCCGCCTTGCCAAACCTGTTTGACTTCTCTGTGCTACAGTATGAAGGGGAAGTACGCGGAGGCTATTATAAGATTTAAAAAAAAACATTTGTTGTTGGCGTTTTGTTTTTTTGACTCAACTCGTGAGGTAGGCACCCTGTTTGGTCTATTATGTTGTAGCTTTAGTGTTGTGTTGTCAAACATTCCTCTGTAGTGGCGGATAAAAAGTACTATGCGATGTATCGCTATGTGGCACCAACCAAACTGTTTTAAAGTTCCGTCAGTTCAAATGTTCAAATGTTTGTTCCCTTTTCTGTTAACAGGGTGTAGAAAGCGACTTACAGACGTGTTTCCTCTCAGCTGGACACATTTGCAATTTGGCGTAATCTTGTTTACCAAAAACAACTTTTCTATAAGCGCTCTGCATCAATAAGACTTTACCCGAGCAGACAATGTCAACCCAAATAAAGTTGGTAGTGTAATTGAAAATGCGCCATGTAATGGATCTCATTCAAACCGGTTTTATCAGTAAAACAAAAAATGTCTTTAAAGCAGTCGACTCACACTTAAAACCTTGTCAATGTGTGCCAGCTACCCTGTGTACCTTTAAATGGTCAGATATTTGAATGGAATTTGGTGTGTGGGTCCATAGAAAGGACAGCCAGTGCTGACACCCACATAAGTCATGTTTTATTCCAATACAACAGTGTTTGCAACTGTCAGTTAATATGAATTTGGAGCCATGTTTTCTTGCCTCATCACCTGCTTACATTGTAAACACTTTGTGTTTCAGCATGAACATGTTCAAAAGAGATAAAGACTCAACAGCCACGACTCCAGTTGTCCCACCTAGACCCAGCCATGGGGTATGGAGTGTGTGTGTGAGAGAGAGAAAGAGAGAGACAGACGTGATGATAAAGAAGGGTGTTTTGTTTGTTTACATGTGTTTATACCATCAATTCATTCAACTCTAGGATCTGGACAACCCAATCACACACAGCAGTGAGGATGCAGGAATGACCTCAGCCTCGCAGGTGAATGTTCACACTGTCAGCCACAATGTTTACATTCTGTCTCCAGCTGCTAAAAATGATTATATTCATTATATATTAAGCTATCGAATATCTTCTTTATTATTATTAATTATTTCTTTTTTGGTCATTATCAGAGGACAGGGGTGATGGGAGTTATGCAGAAGATCAACCCATTCAAGTCTGCCTCACAGGTAAAAAACAAAAACATGACACACTTATTGCTCTAATTTTGAGTATGTCATATGAAATATGGTTCAACTTATGTTCTGTTTTCAGGCCTCCTCTTCAGAGTCACTAGAACAGGGAAAGCAGGCCACACAGGTAAGAAGAACTCAAATATAAGTTGCACATTAATTTGCATTTAGTCCAACTCAAACATACCAAAGCATAAATATTGTGCTTAGTTGTTTGTTTTCATTTAGCCGCTCATAGTTTGGACAATATCCTGTTGGAATATCTCTTCTTTTTCTGCTTATATTCTAATAAAAATGAGACAATAACAAACCAGTGAGTGTTTAAATGTAAACATGTTATCAGTACCAGATTACAATTGTAAAAGTTATTCATGAAATAAAATAAAAGTACCCAGGATACCTTTTTTATTTTATTTTGACAAAGTCACACTTGGAACTGTGAAACAGCAATGTCATTATCCAAACAAGGGTGGAAACGAATTACCTTTGGCGTGGTCTCCATAGCAAGCCGTGGAAAAATAATTATACATTGTGCACAGTGTACACAATCATTGAGAATCTCCAAGGCTAAATTAGCAGTACTCGTATTTACACTGCATTTACACTGTCTGGTGAAAGCGAACAAATTCAAATTTATTTGCTCACATGTGGCACAGACAGGATATGTATTATGAAAGTGTGAACAGGAAAAAAGCACATGGAGTCATATATTCGTATGTGGAAATAAATCTGATATTGATCGGATATCTGGCCATACGACCGTCACCTAAACAGACAGATCGATTGGTATTACCTGTCATTGAAAATGTGGCAATTTTATACTTTTTCACATTTTAATAATGTATATTGCTACATTCATGTGAACAACTACTCCCCCTCTGAAAATAAATAAACCCTCATGTACACATGCTTGTTGTTTCAAGTGTTAAGCAAGTGTAAACAGAGGTATAGGATATGGGACACTTTTAAAAGTAGATGTCAACAGGCAGTCAAGAAAATCAGATATATGGGCAGAAAATCGGACCTGGGCATCATGACCTGCATTGTAAAGAGTTTGGTGCCAAAAGCAATCTTCTATAAAATCTCCATTATAGAACCCTGGTATGCTGAAAGGGGTTATGCAGAAGGTCAACCCATTCAAGGCAACCTCCCAGGTAATCACAGCATTGTCTGCATGTTACAATGGTTATTATAAAAGTATCTGTCAGACAATACAGCGCCAACTCAGTTGAGTCTTCTCACGCAGGTCTCTAAAGCTCCATCTTCAGAGTCACTGGAGCATGGTACGGTTTCAGACACAAATCAGGTGTGTTAAAGTTTTGGTTTTTTGTAACCTGATTAGAAACCAGATTTTCTCCCATAACCTCTTAATAAAATAAATATAATTCACCTTCCAGACTATCAATGCAAGAAAGAATTGATGCTTATACTGTAACTGTTATCAATGGGGGTTTGCTGCAGCAGAAATCTAGCTGTTTGTCATTATTGTAGTCTTTTCGTTTTAAAGTGCAAGCTGAGTTTTGCATTTGTACTAAACCCTCTAAGATAAATAACTGTAATTGGAGAGAACGCTTGATGTTTTTTGCAGAAAATACAAGGTTTCCATAGCATTGCTTGAGTTTAAAAACTTACTTCATGGAGCACAGGATGACCCGTTTGTGTGGTTGTGTTTCAGAACCCTGGTATGTTTAAAGGGGTGATGCAGAAAGTCAACCCGTTCAAGACTTCCACACAGGTACTGTCTCTGATAATTTAACATTTACAACCCTTGTAAGCAACTCATCTTTTTAAGCAGCAAAGCATCAGAAACAACAGATAGCACTTCAGAGTTGACCTGCTTTTGACTGGGACTAGTGCATAATAATAAGAACATGTTGACTTAAGGTGATATCATGATTAGGTGATGTGCCACTTTAATACTTGTTGGTGTTTTATCTTGAAATTCTTAAATAGTGAATCTAAAGGAAAGTCATCTGTAAATTCAATCAGAATTTTCAGAACTCTAAAACTGTCACCCTAGGATATATTTTTTAATCGAAATTGGAATTCAAGAAGGAAGCTTGATATTAAGTGTGTCTAAAGTGCAGAATTGTACAAAAAATTAGGTTCTGTGTCAATTCTTGGTTACAGGTGCCAAAGAACGATGCTCAAAACGATTCCGCCGATCTCCAAGAGACTGGTAACGAACTTCAGGGAAAACAGGTACATGTCCTGTTGTACTGATGTGCTAAGTCACAGCCCTGTTCATAAGGTATTATGATTTGTTTAAATTGTTATGCTAATACTTCCATTGTACAATTAATGTCTTTATCATTTAGAACCCAGGGGGGATCGCAGGGGTGATGCAGAAAGTCAATCCATTCAAATCCTCACAGTCAAAGGTACTTGTGGTAATCCTGATGACAATAATGATTTGGAGAGAAAAATATCATCTAATAGACATTGCCTGTTATCCTACTTTTCTGGATGTTGTTAACACTATGAGGGGCTCTTTTTTTAATAGCAGATCAGACATATGAATGTTTTGTCCAATCCTGTATGACTATTTTAATCAATCCCCTCATTTATTCCAAAATTGTTCCAACATTGTGAAAAGAGCTGTTTGGGATGTTTAAATGCAGTTTGTTTTTCCTGCCTTGCATCTTCTCTTTCCAGGATACCCAGCTGCTACGCTGTGACCTTTCCTCCAGCGATGGAAGCTTGGCAGACAATAACAACCAGGTCAGTTTTATGTTAACGCCTTTTTTGTTTACTGAACGTGTAGGTGGTAGACAAAATAGATACTCATGGAGAGTAAGGTCAACATTTGCCTTCGGATTAGCTTATTTTGAATTTCCTATTACCTAAAAAGGAAAGCCTCCTGTTTTTTCAAGGATAAGGGGGAGTGAATATTTGTTTCACACAAAGGTTGAGTCATGTTTGGAACTTTTTATTTACTAAACATAGCAGGACTCAGTCAGTTACTGTTAATTAGTATATTTCTACACTGCCAAGGTTCTGTGGAATATAAGAATATTTTGAAATGGCAAGCAGAAAAAGATGCAAGCCTGATTACTTAAAAAATTGTCATAGTGAGGTTATCCTGCAAATATTGCCTGCATTATTTTACCGCATACATTTTCCAATACCACCAGATGGCGCCAGAGTTCAGAAAAATTCAAATCTTCCACAATGATTAAACTCCTTTCTTTTCATTTACTTTGTAACACTATCTCATAATGTATCATAAATAACAGAATGGGACATGTGATATGGGACATTCATGTGACATGTTTGTATTTATTTTAGACCCCCGGTGTGTTCAAGGGGATGATGCAGAAAGTAAACCCCTTTAAGTCTTACTCTCAGGTAATGTGCAGGAGAGAACTTCTTACCTGCATTAACTTCACTTGAATTTTTCTAGTGTTTAGTTTTATACATTTATGATGGCTGACTTAGTGTGGTATGCTTTGTTTGCTTCATAAGGAAAAAATATACACTATTTTATTTTAATAAAATAATTTTGCTGTAACGTAGATGCCAGAAGAGCAGTGTCAGACAGACTCTGCGGCTCCTAATACAGTTTCCTCATCCAAGGTAAAGATTCAGGTTCTATTTTTTTGTTGTGGTTTTCAATGTTTTAATGATTGTAGAGGCGTCCCAAAAGCAAACCATTTCATCAATAACTGTAAATCATGTTAAAAAAGATTAAATCAATCTCTCATTTGCTGAATTAAATGCTAGTGGTAATAACTAATGAATGAATCACACAGTTTATCATAGCTCTAACATACCAGCAACAAAACTTGATTCATCAGTGTAATTTGTTCTTTAAATGTCGACACTCCATTACTCTTTTTACATCTGTAGATACAACAGCTCTTAACTATCCTTGCTTTTGTTCCCACCCATCTCTTCTTTCTCATTAGGACACCCAGCCTATTCACAGTAAGCACTCCCTCAGTACTGAAAGCCTGGATGACAGCACAATAGAGAGACATGTAAGATACAAATCAATTCTGTGACAATAATGTAGCTTGAGGGGTTTGCTACTACAATGTTTATAGTTCATCCATTTAATTTAATGCAATCCAGGAAGCGAGAGAGATGCCTCTGCAATCCCTTTTAATAAGTATAACTGGTTTTAAAGACTGCTATTAACAGTTACCGACACCTTTTATCCATTGTAGGTTTTTTAAATTGTTTTACTGTTGCAGAGCATGGCGTCAACATTAAAAACAAGCTGCAAGACAGAAAAGTGCAAAGTATCCAACAAGAGTATTACAAGAAACCATTTTATGAACATATTGTGTGTGGATGAATGGCTCATGGTGGTGATCTTGGAGTCATTAGCAACAGTGACACATGTAGTAAAGCCTTAAATGCCAACACTCTTCCCAAACTAGTTCTGCCTGTTTCGTCACAGATTCTTACATTGAACACTGCACAGTACACAGACACAAACACACATTTGTGATCTAGCCTGATGGTTTATAACAAGCCATTTTTGAAGCTACCATGTTTAATCAACCCAAACACCATTCTATTGTAAGAGCACTAACCCCACAACCCCTCCACAGACTATTTGGTACTCTGATGTTGACACCAGCACTGAGGTGAAAAGCCAGCTGAAAGAAGAACCGAAGAAACGCACAATGGTATGAAAGCAGTGGTTTTATTGCATGTAATTTAAAGTGATTTGTAAAAGCTATGAACAGTACCACTTAACCACTAACACTGGAAAATATTTATATTTATTTCTTCTCTAGACTTTTAGAATAAAGAGGATTCTTCCCAGTGTGTTTGGGTCTGGAACAAAGGTACCAGTTAACATACATCATTTTACTCCATAACCTTTTGTGCTTAAAAATACTAATTACAATTTTCTACAATACCAGTTGTTTTTTTAAAACTATTTATTACATTGTTGAACAATACTGAATAAATTCCAACCTATAAAATAACTTGTATGTAATTATATAGTAAACAAAAAAGTGTTGAACAAACCCAAATGTTTCATAATGTTAAATGTCTCAAAGTAGCTGCTGTTTGTCTTGATGGCAGCTTTGCACTTTTAGAACTAATATTATAATTTATTTTTAACATGTACTAATTTTTATTTATGTTTTAATGCCACAGGAATCTGCTGCAGCATCATCTGACACTCAGGTTGGTGGGCAAGACAACTTTATGTCTGTTGAACCTTTCCTACACAGAGGGAACTTGAAGCGCCTTGTTATAACTATTTAAACAGAATGAAACACAAAATTAAAAACGGCCCTAAGAAAAGTATAAATGTTATAATACAGTTTCAGTGCAGTGAGTAAAAGATCCCAATTTTAATGAAGGATGTAAAAGTGCAGTGGATAACATCACAGAAATGAACTTTTTTTTTGTTTTTTACTTTAGATTTGTATAAAACTACAGCTGATCTGCAGAAGAACTGTTTTAAATTTTCACACAGTTCAAATTGGAAAAAATTACACTTAGTGCACTTAAAATAAGGCAGTATATTATTGTTAGCAAGCCTGTGGTTTCTCATTCTATTGTTCTTTGTTTTCTGTCTTTTTATTTCCTCTTGGCAAGTGCATCTCTCGGTCATGTGGATAACCATGAGCTAACCATGAGCTAACCATGAGCTAACCATGAGCTAACCATGAGCTAACCATGAGCTCAAATTCTTAAGGTCTATTTATACTGTGCCAAACAAAATGAAAATGGAAGCTGCTTTGGATGCCATTGTTGATTGTAAAACACTCAATGACTATCTTTAAAAGGAAAAAGTAACTTTTAAAAAGGGAGATAAAACCTCTGCATCCATACAGGCAATGTATGACATATAAAATGAAATGACAGGAAATCTAGTTGTTAAGAAGAAAAAAGCGATTTAAAAATGTGTGCCTAATACACTACAAAAATTCTTATGTATTGGGCGCACTTTTAAATAACAACAACACAATTAATCTAATATTCATAAAAAGACTGACCATATCTGGTAAATTGCAAGAAATACAGAACTTCCCAGTATGTTCCATCTAATAAGAATTAGACACGTATGAATATCTATCATAATGACTGCTAAATATTATAGTGTTCGGTCAGGCTTAGATAACTTGTGGTTTTGCGGTTGTAAATTCAGTTTGCCTGTTATTGCTCAAGGCTTCTCATTTCCTGGGATAAACAGGTCAACTAATAACACATAGTAAAGTATTGACAGTTAAATGAACTCATCACTACTATCATGTGGAAAAAACTTATGGTGACAGTGTTTCAAACCATATCTTTGGCATTTCTCTACGTCAATGAGCTAATATCTGCAGATATATCGGTCATTATCTTAAAAGGATTATTTTTGGCCAATGCAATCTCACAGTGACGTTTTTACATTCTCGAACACAGGTCGAACATGACTTTCAGGCTGTGGCAATTTTTTTATGAATCTGTAACTTTCTGATGAAAGCGTATCCGAAGGTTGTGTACATTGTGCAGTATCTTTCTGTTCTAGGAGGCAGTGGAAGTTCAAACCCTACAGTTGGCTGAAGTACCAGTGCCCAGTGAAGGAACAGTACCGGACCCTCTAGACGTATGCCTACTTTGTGTTATAATATTGCATCACATGATGCTCGTTCATGTTTGCACACAAAGAATAATTGAAGTGGGTTTAAAACCTTTCATTTCCAGGATGAAGATGGTCTTTTGGCATGGTGGAGAACAGTAGAAGGTATGTTAGATATTGAAGATGTTTTATGATTAGTGATCCCATTTATTGCAGATGAAACCTACAGTATACTTTAGTTGCAGCTATTTCCTTTCCGTCTCTTAGGCTGGGAGGAGTGGAATGAGGCCAACAAAAACGATGAGGCTGAGGAGTAAGTCAACTTTTGCTGAAGTTACCCAAATGGCTTGTAGAATTTTTCCTCAATGCTTGAGAGCAGCACTGGCCAATCACAACTGGGAAAACAAAATACAATGGGCCTATTTCACTAATATGTGCGTAGAAATGTTATCACTGTCTGCACAAAGTAAGTGTTTGTGCAACATTCACGACACATGCATACCAGCCACTATTGTTCTCACCACTCAGCATCTGTTAGTAGATCATTATCATTCTAAACAGACACACGCATGTCCACTATCTGCAATCAGCATACCGCCGTACTGCCTCTATTTCTATATAAGGACATCCGTTTGGTTTCCCATGAAGAGAGCGCTGTGCTGAACAGAGAAATTGAGATGACCCCAAAAGGGTAAAAAACAGAAGAATTTCACAAAAGCAGAAATTGAAATAATTGTGTTAGAGGAGGAAGCCAGAAAAGGCTCCGACACTTTACCGAAGCTTGTCCCCCGAAGCCTGTGGTGAATGCTGTGTCCTCTGCGGTTCGGCCAGTGGCACAAGTAAAAATAAAAACAAAGGTTTTACATTAAAGTTGATGCCAAAAAAACAATCTGACAGCCCAGGATGAGAGTCTGGCAGCAATTATTGGACAGTCATCATTAAAGAAGAATTTGTTCAAGGAATGAGGCAGAAAGTGGTGACTTCCACCAAGAACTGACACCCAGAGGTCATTTATTTCATAATTGTTAAGTTGATATTTGTAATGTCTTGTGTCTTTCATAATTAACAAGCTCATTTAAATCAAAACTACATTTTATTTAAATGAAAATAGCATTTCTGCTTGCAAAAGTTAATTAATTAGGCTGAGAATATAATTTGTAGGCCAGATGATGCAATAGAAACAGTTATCTAACAGTTATTAGATGTTCTGGCAAATAAATAAGTGCATTATTTAATGTGTGTGTGTGTGTGTGTGTGTGTGTGTGTGTGTGTGTGTGTGTGTGTGTGTGTGTGTGTGTGTGTGTGTGTGTGTGTGTGTGTGTGTGTGTGTGTGTGTGTGTGTGTGTGTGTGTGTGTGATTTGCTTCAGAAAAATGAAGATAAACCCACAAGGAAAAGTGAATTATTTATTATTTCACAAATGTATTCAATATACATTTTGTAATAAGGCTTTTTAACTTAGCATCATTAAAGATGCTGCATTAAGGCATAGAGCACTGCAGCCCTGCCATCATTTGTGCATATGCATGGCCTGAGGAAATTCTACATTTGTTTGCAGAGTACGAACAAATTTATGTAAGAACATATTGATTTGTGTGTCAAACGTTGTTTAAGCACAGATTTGTGCACACGCACTGTTTGTGAATGTGGCCCAATGTCTTTAAAGCATTTTTAAGCTCCATCATAATATTGCAAATGCTTCCTAAATCCCAGATGATATTTAACCTTACTGTACTGCGGCTATTATAAGTTGCATTATAGTCAAATGTTTCTCCCATAACATCTTTTTGTTTTCTTACCTCAGAGTGGTGGAAGAAGCAGCTGATCGAGTTTTTATGGCAGCTCGTCTCTTCGTTCGCTTCTTCAACCAGCGCGGCGGCTCGCTGCAACAGAACATCCTGGAGCTCCTCGCTTTGGCCGATGCCGCAGACAATTTCCACAAGAAGACGGTCACGGCTAGTGTCGGTGGTGGGTTGGCCAGTGTCGCAGGATCTATCACCACCATCACCGGCCTCATTCTGGCACCGTTCACTGCAGGAACATCACTCATCGTCACAGCGGTTGGCATCGGTGTTGCTACAGCAGGCGGGTTGACGTCTGCTTCAGCCAACATCACAGACACGGTCCATTCCAAGACGGACCGAAAGAAGGTGGAGGCG
Source organism: Scomber scombrus (assembly GCF_963691925.1). Lineage (NCBI taxonomy): Eukaryota > Metazoa > Chordata > Actinopteri > Scombriformes > Scombridae > Scomber > Scomber scombrus. The sequence goes on along the minus strand of NC_084992.1, from coordinate 8,239,505 downwards.
ATGATCCAAGACTACCAGGATGCGATGAAGGACATCAAAGAGTGCCTTGAGTTTTTGCAGGTGAGGAACTAGAATAAAGTTTTCAGCCTGTTTATTTCAGCTGCATACAAAGCTTGCAAACATACTGCTAAAACCTCATGATGATCATGTATGAAAAAATTGTTTCCTCAGATTTTAAATGTTTGCCCTTCTTTTAAACACGATGAAAAGCTGGAATATTGTGTCTAAATTGTTTACAATGAAAATGAGACCTACGGTTCCAGGAGTCAAAAACCAAGAGCACTATTTTAAATACCAAAGAAATAAAGCTATGGTCGATTAATGCTAATGTTCTGCAACCTGACAGGAAGGAATGGAGACACTTCAGGAGTGGGATTTTGAGAAGTACACTGAGAGCATCTCTAAGAAGCACCTCAACCAGAACGTCAAACATGTAATGAAGGAGGGCGGCCGTGCCGGTAAGGCTTTAGTGATCAACACAGAGAGCCTGATTAACACTGTTCAGGTCCTCAGTGTTGCAGGTACCGCTGCTAAAGCTGCCCAGGTGATGAGCATCACCACTGGAGTCATGTCTGGTCTCTTCCTGGCTCTCGACGTCTTTTTCTTGGCAAAGGATTCCATGGAGCTGAAAAAAGGCGCCAAGACAGAGTTTGCTGCTAAGATCCGAGAAGTTTGTAAGGAACTGCAGGATGGGCTGCTGGAGCTTAACAGCATCAAGGAACAGCTGCAGAAAACTATGGATGGGATAGAGGTGGAGGTAGAGGAAGAGGATGAGGAGCTGTTGAAGGCTGATCTTAAGAAACTTGTCGAGCTTGAAGAATGAAGGAACGCTGGTTAGGGATCAAAACCAAAAACTTTACTGCCTTAATCATAAAATGATAAAACACAAGCAAACCTGAAGAAGTTAGACAAAATGATTTTTATCAGAAATGAACCTGCTTTTAGTAGTTTTGGATGTTAATAGCAGTTACTGTAGTATTGGCATTACTATAAAGGGCCATGTTGTTTGTTTTTTGATAACTTTACTTCGAAGTAGCTGCTTTTTAGTCAAATATTTAAAGTAGTAATTTTAATCAAATGTATTAAAACACAAGTTGATGTATTGTAAATGTATTTGTGTCTTTAGTTTCTTTCAATAAAAGTGGTTTCCTATTTATTTGTCAGTCCCTTTCTGTATCGAAATGACTCATCTCAGTAGTGGGAGAAAGAGCACAGTACTCGACAGACGAGCTGAGAGTAGAAAAAACCTGATCTTAAGCAACAGATGAAGTATGCACTGATGGCACTGTTGCATGCATGAAGGACAAAAAAAAAAAAAAGAAGTAAGACAACATTGTCTTTCTGGCTCCAAAAGCCATTTTTCACAAATTCATGAGGTAATTACATCTTACTCATACATAAATTCAGAAGTTAACAGAAACTGTAAAGTTAATTACAGTGCTGTGTGTAACATAATATGCAAGCTGTACAACAGGAAACCAAGGCATGTAAGGTCATGGAAAAGCACCCAAAAACACTTGTTGGGGCAGTTTGTTAACATACTTCTTGTGAATAAGGACGTATCTAAAAAAGATCTTGTGAGGTCATTACACTGAAATAAATGCAAACTACACCCAGGTAAAGCTTTGAAATCTCAACTAAAGATAGGAAGGGTCTGAATGGTTATGGTGCTGATGGAGATCATTGGGTTTGCATACTTTCTACCCAGTGCATGCTTGGAATGGGCTTAGGACTTGGGTCTTTGACCTTAAATGACTAAACACACTGAACATGAATAAGTGATTTCAACTTTACAACTACTTCTTCTTCTTTCTTTTTTTCTGTTTTTTTTAAGAAATTTAAAGGAAATGTTCTTGTCTTCTACGAGAGCTTGGGTTAGGTCGAGAAGTTCATTCATTTTAAACACTGACACTATAGCCTTCACACTGACTGTAATAAACTATATAGGGGTTAAGAGTATAAGAGTGCAGAAATTGTTCAGCGATAATAAGCAGATGTATATTAACCTTAACCGCCTTTATGTACAATATGTACTAACCACTACAGGGATGAAAAGGTTGAGAGTAACTCTTTTAGAGGGCTTTCACATGTTTCCAGTAGGAGTATGAATGTAGGCTATGTAAATAGTAAGTGTAAATATATACTTACCTGAAAATAAAGCACAAAGTATGGTATATGAATATCTCTCCTCTCTTAGTACTGATAGAGCCAAGTGTTTGAAAGTTGGAACTCCACCTAAAAAAAAGGATAAAAATGGAAAATTCACCCAAAAACAGGATTTAGAGGGTCTCTGACAAATTATTGCCCCACATTTGACCTGCTATTGAGTAGTTAGACCTGAGAGCAATTTTAGGAAAAATCAGAGAAAAAAATGTGGCTTTTTATTCTTTGTTGCTCTTTTAATCATTTGGTAACTGCTCAGGTTTTTCCTCCAGGTTGGAAACTATTGTAACAAGGGAACAGTCTTTGTAGTTGGTCATATCCACTGAATATGAGCCTAATTGGTAAGGTAATTGATTAAATGTTTATGTATTGATGTTAGACCTCAATTATTTCAATATAATAATGTTCAGAATAACCCAACCAATTGTCTTAGCTTTTGATGTTAATTTTGTATCTCTGGTTTCGATCAACCCAAGTCAAGTATTTTTAGACGTTTCTTTTCAGTATGATACAGCAGACAGTTTATGATCCAATTTACAACATGTGATCACATGTCAGCGTCCAGCCTCATGCTTTGACCCAAGTTATTCCTTGTTTTGACTAAACCCCAAGAAGTAAGGGCATTCTTAAAGAGTTTACAGTAAGCGCAAACTGTTAGTTCAAGACAAATTAGTTCAACCTTTATAAACACCCTTTTGCATCTCCATCAGTCACATTGGTAATTATATGTGCCACTCTCATCTTAGACAACACGGATGTGGTGAAAGAACTCTTCACAAAAGTCAACAGTGCTGAACAACCTGGACCTTAAATAAAAAACAACAACAGAAACCGTTTCAAAAGCATGCTGCAGAGCACTTCTGTTTTAGACTTATTTTATCATCATCATTAATGAAGTATTATTACCAATGAATTAATATGTTAGCAGCTTTTGTAATGCTCTACCTGATTGATGTATTATATATTTCTTTGTTGCTTCATTCTTCCTTTTCTCCATTTGAACTGATTGACAATAGAGACTGGATAGCCATATGTTTACACTGTGCTCACTAATGTTCTCACTAATGTTCACACCAAATATTTACCTAGGCCTTTTTTTTCTCTTTGTGCAAATAATACAATGCAGCAAGAACATAGAGAGCTAAACTTATCAGACGGTCAGTTATGTGCTTGTGTTAAGTTTGGCTGCCTGAAATAACTTCACATGCTTTTGAATAGACAAGATTCATCACACTTTATCTGTACATGACAAAAGAACTGTGCTCACATTCTTTCACTTTGTGTTACAACAGAACAATGAGAAGATTGGCTGGTTCAGATATAATGCATTCGCAGGTGCTGTTCACCTGCCGAACAGATCCCACTGATTGCAGGTGCTTTAAATAAAGACACAACACGTTTTTGTGATGGACGTGATATCATTTGAGTTGGACATTTGGAGTGGCATACCAACTCTTTAAAAACATGTCCAGCAATGAGTTACCAACTGGAACTGAATAGAACAAGAAAATGCACAGAAGAAGAACCAAATGAAACCAAATGTTGTAAATTGTATAATGTACACTCACCAAGCACTTTATTAGGAACACCAGTCAATATAACACACTCCAGTACACCACCACAGCTCACTACAACCTTTATAATAAACATTAAGTAGAATTATCACCTTTCTGACAATGTCAATTAAAACTAAAAATCTATAAGCTTTGTAAATCTAGAACTCATGGTAGATCGGGTGTATTGGGTGGCATTAGATTGCACAGGTGTTCCTAATAAAGTGGCCACTGATTGTATATTCTATAAGAAACTACTAGCATGCAGAATGTTACTATAGCTTACTTTAAACTGACATATAATAATTAAATATAGTTTTTACTTTACATTACATACCCAGGACTTTTCGGAACACCGTACTGATATGAGATGCACTTCAGGCTTAACTCTATCAAGGCCTACTTGCCTACACAAATGCAACCCCTAACTCTAACTCTAACCCTAACCTGAAGCTCTTTTGCCAACACAGCAACACAGATCCAATGGTTCTGTGGTTGATAGAGGCGACTCACGATTAACTATCTCACCTGCCAACCTAATTTATTTACAGAACAGCGTGAGTGATCCCCATTATAAAAGGTTACACCTGTCATTTCATTATATGTGAGTGTGTTCATGATCATTCCCTTTGTGTGTGTGGTCGAGGTTGGAAGCGATTCAGGATTAATTATCAATAATTACTAGTTTCATGCTCTTGCCATTCTCATTGTACACATTCCATACATAGGTTGGGTATAATGTTTCGTAACAGGTTAAACGGATACTAGTCTGCTTACAGAATCATGGGAGGGTGCTTGTTGGTTTGACTGGAAACTGTTGCACTCTTGTGATGTGGTCCATTGTTGAATTTCTAGGGGAGGAAAAAGAAATCAAAAATTCACATTGAAAGATTGATTAGATATATGTTTGGAGATTAAAAAATACACATTGAAAGTTGTTTTGTGTGACTTTCAAGACAAGTGGCGAGATCTGCTAGTGCAACGTGATACATTTAACCTTTGTGGCCAAGCAGAATTAGGGTTAGATACAATTTCATGTAGGGTTAGGGTTAGGGTTAGGGTTAGAGGCAGAATGGCTAAGCAGTTATAAGTAAACCTTTTCATCACTTTCTCATCATGCAACTTGTTTGATTGATGGTTTTAGCTGTGCAAACTTGTTTTGTCCTTGCGGCTCACCATGCATACACCCAATATGATCGTTATCTGCCTCACCATAACGCTTTTCACTGTGCTTTATTTACTCAAGGCTGGTTTAAGCCAAAAATACTTGCCCAATGACTTTTTCATTACAAAACTTTTATGATGCAATACATGCCATGAGGATGTGGTGTTTGTGGTGAACGTAACTGATACATTCTTCTGTTAGTAAAATCGGCTGTGTCTGCGTTAACATACATACTTGGCCATGACTCACCGAACGTGTACTCGTCAAATCGCTATGACAATCCAGTCCGTTGTGCCAGTCAGTGACAAAAAAGAGATTTAAAAAAGGTGAAGCAACAAAGAAATATATTATACATCAATCAGCTTTTTTTTTCTAATTTGTCACTAATAATACTCCAATATAATAATGATAAGTCCTTAAAGGAGCCATTCTGCTACTTAGTAAGCCCTTTTATACATTCCTGATACAATTACCTTGACTTAAGAAAAGTTTTGAAAGCAGGACTTTTCCTCATTATGCATAATTATTAAACTGTGGTATTATGGCAGACACCCATAACAAATTATATTTTAAAAGTACAAACTTTACTTAAGTATAGGATCTGAATTACCTCTACCACTGTGTTAAACGTGATGGATTCAGAGGTAATACTGAAAGCTTCGGACAACAAGCGATGCTTTGTCATTATTCCTAACAATAACTTGACCCTTGCAGCATGACAACATTTGGTGTGTTAAACCTAAACAGGAAAAAACAATTAACAATAAGTCCATCAGATGAGCCAGAAATAGAAGTGCTATTATTATCATCATTATTATTATTATTATTATTATTCTAGTCCCATGCAGGAAACCAAAAGTATGTCATTCATTCACAGATTAAGACTGACATCAACTAAATAAGTGGTCTAGCAGAGTTGTGGGAGGAATTTATTTTAGATACAGTAATGTAAAAACAACTCATACTACCAGTGGTTTCATGTTTGACAACACTGTAGTATTTCTGGCAACACTACTGACATATTCTATTGTCATTAGTATTTAATGTGTCTGCGTTAATAAACTTACTAAGACATGATTCAAACAAGTACAAAGAAAATCAGATAAGACCAGTTCATGAGAAAAAAAAGACATCATCTACTGCCATTTTATTTTTTATCCAGAACATTATTCATTTCGTTTGAGATTACATATTCATTCATTAAACTGTAAAATTTGATTATAGACACTCTTATTTGTTTATATTTTTAGTCACATATCTTTACTCAAAGGGAGTTTTGACAATTCCTTGAGCAAATTCCTCACGAAAAAAGGAACCAGTTTTAAAGGAAGTCTGTGTCTGTTACTTTAACAGTTGATGAAGTTAAAAAACCAGCTGTACAGTATGTTCACCTGAACATGACTCCTGATCCCAGGGTGAATTTCAGGCGCTACTCACAACTACGCATTTTCTCTGACTCCCATCTCAGCAGTTTTTTTTAAAATCTAATTGAACTGTTGAATTTATTTTATTTAAGTTTTCACTATTTGCTGTAGTCTACCATTAGCAAGGTTAGGAGTACATACTTAAACATAAAAGACACTGATACACACACCTATTGTGTGGGAATGTAAGAAAAGCTGGGTAGTTCTCATAATGCCCATTACAATGGAAACACCAATGTCAGAAAATTACTGTGGAGAAAATCTAAAAATCTATATATACCTTACTAAAGAGAAAATGAATTATCCTGATAAGTGATTAATCAATTTGAGCTAGTTTCAGTTCCTCCAATGTGACAATTTCACTTTTTTTTTCTCACACTTTGCCATACATGATACTAATCTGAATTCATTTGACACGTTGACCGTTGGTTGTACAAAATAAGACATTGCAGTCGTTTTTTCACTAGTTTCTGACATTTTATAGACCAAGCTATTAATCGAGAAAATACTCAGTAGATTAATCAATAAATAAAAAATAAATAATATTTGCAGGTCTAGATATTACATTCATATTCCGATTCACACTATTTGATGACTAGTAGAGAGTTGTGTTCATTTTCTGCAGTCTTTTTTTATTTCATACATTCTCACCTGTAATTTAAGATTTGTATGTCCTTTTTTTGGATTAGACATTATTGAATAATTACCTCTGTCCATGATTATAGACTGACGATGAAGTTGTTCAGACTCAATAGACAGGGCGGGTTAGCGTTCATAGGAAACCACACAACACAATGGCGATACTGAATTGTGGATGGCAGTTTGCTGTACCACTGTCAAACCTGTTCTTGGCATTGAGTCGTCTGCCTCATGATTGGTTTCATTACCCATGCCACAAACATGCATACACAATTACATGCTGTCTGTGTTAAGCATTGTTATCACTCATAAAAATAAATTTGCACTGGTGGGGGGGCTTGTGTGAAGAGCTCATTAAAGGGACGTAAATGGCAGGTGGTAGGCACAAACTCATTCTTTCAAATGACATAACTTAATGAGCTCTGCAGTCAAAAGCCCAAAGGTGGCTCACTAAAGAAGGGACCATCTAGGAAATTTGAGAACCACTTTCCAAACTTCACCTCTCAACCTCACGTTGACTTTAAAGGGAATTGATTTTTGAATTGATGTAGAAAAAGAAAGAGACTGGATCAGCCTGATCTGTCCACTCACATACAGTAAAGCTTTTGTTTAGCATGAAATGGCCTGTGACTGCTGCATCAGATAAGAAAACCATCCAGAAAGATACTATGAACAATAAAAGTAGCCCCATCACAGACAAAGTATGTTGAATATGCAGTGACTTAGCAAAATTCATACGTTGTTTCCATCACGCAGACACCCTTCAGCCCCTATTCCACTGTTCCTTGTCCAACTCCACCCAGTGGAAACATCATCCATGATGTCACAGTTTGGCCTGTTTTTTGGGCTCCAAAACCTTGACTCTTCTCTCCTACTTTATTTTAATAGTGGCACAGAGCGGACAGGTGTCACATCTGAACCTGGAAGCTTGTTAAAGAAATCAGAGGAAATAGCTCACCTGTTAGCCCCATCTGAGAATAAAACTACACAAGATCTTCATTAACGGACCTGCATATCTTTTTGCTTATTATCGAATTTCACCCATCAAACTGAAGATAATAAGACCTACAGGTAACGTAACGCAATATATTAAATTATTCCCTATTTTTTAATGTTGCCAATGCAATATAACTTTCTTTTTTAAATTGCATTTAGGTTTATTATTCATTGTTTTGATAATAGTTTTTTATCCAATAAAAAAAAAAGATATAATTAAGTATATTGTTAGTAATTAATAATTATTAAGAGATTTTCATATGGGCAGAAATATGTCAGTAGAAAAAATTTGAATCGTTTATATTTTAATTGGAATTGAAATATACGTAATTTGAATTGAAAATTAAAATTATGTATAACAGTTTAAAGGTTGTTTTCATTTTTTTTTTAAAAATTACATAATTAAGCATATTGTTAGTAATTAATAATTATTAGGAGTGTTTCATTTGGGCAGGAATATTTAGTATAGTTAGTTAGTTAGTTAGTATAGTATAGTTTCAGTCATATTAAATATATTTAAGTATGTTTGAGTAAAATATATGATGATAAATATAATTTGATCCAAATTATCGTTTGCTTTTCTTAACCGTTAACATATAAAAAAATCACAGTAAGCTAAATTACATACACTTGTGCTTTTTGTAAGGGGGAATAAATGCTTCTTTTTTTTTTTGATAGAAATATCGATTGACATTTAATTATAATACAGTAATTATTCACATTGATGATTTATCAATGATTCTTAATTTCATAAAAGGTTTTGATTTTCCAGAGGTACACCATATGACTCCTAAGCAAATTTAATGGAAAAGGTGCTAACATTAAATATAGCTTTTCTTTAGTAACATCTAAGTTCTCCTCTACTAGGCTACTCCTTTGGGTATTATGTTTAGGAAAATATTTCACCTGTATATTTTCTCATCTGACAACTAACTCATTATATTACTATATTAAATGGAATGATCTTCTCCTTTCTTCTCCAGGCATGGACAACAGACTGGTCCTCAGTGTCCTTTTTTTGACACTGTCCTGGATGTTTGTGGGCACTTACGGTCAAACCACTGCAGCAACAGCAACTACAGCAGCAACAACTGCAGCAGCAGCAACAACAACTACAGCAGCAAAAACCACTGTAGCAGCAGCAACAGCAACTGCAGCAGCAAAAACCACTGCAGCAGCAGCAACAACAACTGCAGCAGCAAAAACCACTGTAGCAGCAACAACTGCAGCAGCAACGACTGCAGCGGCAACAACTGCAGCAGCAAAAACAGGAACCACTGCAGCAGCAACAACTGCAGCAGCAGCAGCAACAACTGCAGCAGCGAAAACCACTGTAGCAGCAGCAACAACAACTGCAGCAGCAAAAACCACTGTAGCAGCAACAACTGCAGCAGCAACAACTGCAGCAGCAACAACTGCAGCAGCAACGACTGCAGCAGCAACAACTGCAGCAGCAAAAACAGGAACCACTGCAGCAGCAACAACTGCAGCAGCAGCAACAACAACTGCAGCAGCGAAAACCACTGTAGCAGCAGCAACAGCAACTGCAGCAGCAACAACAACTGCAGCAGCAAAAACCACTGTAGCAGCAACAACTGCAGCAGCAATGACTGCAGCAGCAACAACTGCAGCAGCAAAAACAGGAACCACTGCAGCAGCAACAACTGCAGCAGCAGCAACAACAACTGCAGCAGCGAAAACCACTGTAGCAACAGCAACTGCAGCAGCAAAAACCACTGCAGCAGCAGCAACAACAACTGCAGCAGCAACGACTGCAGCAGCAACAACTGCAGCAGCAAAAACAGGAACCACTGCAGCAGCAACAACTGCAGCAGCAGCAACAACAACTGCAGCAGCGAAAACCACTGTAGCAGCAGCAACAGCAACTGCAGCAGCAACAACAACTGCAGCAGCAAAAACCACTGTAGCAGCAACAACTGCAGCAGCAATGACTGCAGCAGCAACAACTGCAGCAGCAAAAACAGGAACCACTGCAGCAGCAACAACTGCAGCAGCAGCAACAACAACTGCAGCAGCGAAAACCACTGTAGCAACAGCAACTGCAGCAGCAAAAACCACTGCAGCAGCAGCAACAACAACTGCAGCAGCAAAAACCACTGTAGCAGCAACAACTGCAGCAACAACAACTGCAGCAGCAACAGCTGCAGCAGCAACAACAGGAACCACTGCAGCAGCAACAACTGCAGCAGCGACAAAAACCACTGCAACAGCAACAACTGCAGCAGCAACAACAGGAACCACTGCAGCAGCAGCAACAGCAACTGCAGCAGCAAAAACCACTGTAGCAGCAACAACTGCAACAGCAACAACTGCAGCAGCGACAAAAACCACTGCAGCAGCAACAATTGCAGCAGCAACAACAGGAACCACTGCAGCAGCAACAACTGCATCAGCGACAAAAAACACTGTAGCAGCAACAACTGCAGCAGCAACAACAGGAACCACTGCAGCAGCAACAACTGCAGCAGCAGCAACAACCACTGCAGCAGCAAAGACCAGTGCATCAGCAAAAACCACTGTAGCAGCAGCAACAGCAACTGCAGCAGCAAAAACCACTGCAGCAGCAGCAACAACAACTGAAGCAGCAGCAACAACAACTGAAGCAGCAAAAACCACTGTAGCAGCAACAACTGCAGCTACAACAACTGCAGCAGCAACAACTGCAGTAGCGACAAAAACCACTTCAGCAGCAACAACTGCAGCAGCAACAGGAACCACTGCAGCAGCAGCAACAGGAACCACTCCAGCAACAGCAACAACCACCGCAGCACCAACAACAGGAACCACTGCAGCACCAGTAACAACCACCGCAGCACCAACAACAGGAACCACTGCAGAAGCAACAACAACAGGAACCGCAACAACAGGAACCACTGCCGAGGCAGCAACAGAAACCACTCCAGTAACAGCATCAGGAACCACTGCAGCAACAGCAAAAGGAACCACTCCAGCATCAGCAACAGTAACCACCGCAACAATAGCAACAGGAACCACCAAAGCAGCAGCAACAGGAACCACCGCAGCAACAGGAACCACTGCAGCAGCAGCAACAACAGGAACCACTGCAGCATCAGCGACAGGAACCACCGCTGGAACAGCAATAGGAAGCACCGCAGCAGCAACAACAACAGGAATCACTGAAGCAGCAGCAACAGAAACCACTTTAGCAACAGCAACAGGAACCACCGCAGCAGCAACAACAGGAACCACCGCAGAAGCAGCAACAGGAACCAGTGCAGCAGCAACAGGAACCAGTGCAGCAGCGACAGGAACCACTGAAGCAGCAACAACAGGAACCACTGCAACAGCAACAACACAAACAACTGCAGCAGCAACAGGAACCACTGCAGCAGCAACAGGAACCACAGCAGCAGTAACAACAGGAACCACTGCAGCAGCAACAACAGGAAACACTGCAGCAACAGGAAGCACCACAACAGCAGCACCAGCAACAGGAACCACTGCAGCAACAGGAACCACTGCAGCAGCAACAGGAACCACTGCAGAAGCAACAACAACAGGAACCACTGCCGAGGCAGCAACAGAAACCACTCCAGTAACAGCATCAGGAACCACTGCAGCAGCAGCAGCAACAGGAACCACTGCAGCAACAGCAACAGGAACCAACGCAGCAACAGGAACAACTGCAGTAGCAGCAACAACCACCGCAGCAGCAGCAACAGGAACCACCGCAGAGGCAGCAAAAGAAACCAATCCAGCAACAGCAACAGGAACCACTGCAGCACCAGCAACAGGAACCACTGCAGTGGCAGCAACAACCACCACAGCACCAGCAAAAGCAACCACTGCAGCAACAGCAACAGGAACCACCGCAGTAGCAGCAACAGGAACCACCACAGCAACAGGAACCACTGCAGCACCAGCAACAGGAACCATTGCAACAGCAACAGGAACCACAGCAGCAGCAACAGGAACCACTGCAGCAGCAACAACAACAACAGGAACCACCACAGCAGCAACAACAGGAACCACTGCAGAGGCAGCAACAGAAACCACTCCAGTAACAGCAACAGGAACCACTGCAGCAGCAGCAACAGGAACCACTGCAGCAACAGGAACCACCGCAGCAGCAGCAACAGGAACCACTGCAGTAGCAGCAACAACCACCGCAGCAGCAGAAACAGAAACCAATCCAGCAACAGCAACAGGAACCACTGCAGCACCAGCAATAGGAACCACCGCAGCAGCAGCAACAGGAACCACAACAGAAACAGCAACAGGAACTACTGCAGCAGCAGCAACAGGATCCTCCGCAGTAACTGCAACAGGATCCTCCGCAGTAACAGGAAGCACCACAATAGCAGCAGCAGCAACAGGAACCACTGCAGCAGCAACAGGAACCACTGCAGCACTAACAACAGGAACCACAACAGCCGCAGCAGCAACAGGAACCACTGCAGCAGCAACAGGAACCACTGCAGCAGCAACAACAGGAACCACTGCAGCAGCAGCAACAAGAACCACTGCAGCACAAACAGGAACCACTGCAGCAGCAACAACAGGAACCACTGCAGCATCAGCAACAGGAACCACTGCAGCAATAGGAAGCACCACAACAGCAGCAGCAGCAACAGGAACCACCGTAGCAACAGGAAGCACCTCAACAACAGCAGCAGCAACAGGAACCACTGCAGCAGCAGCAGGAACCACTGCAGCAACAGCAACAGGAACCACTGCAGCAGCAGCAACAGGAAGCAGCACAACAGCAGCAGCAGCAACAGGAACCACTGCAGCAGCAACAGGAAGCACCACAACAGCAGCAGCAGCAACAGGAACCACTGCAGCAGCAACAACAGGAACCACTGCAGTAGCACCAACAGGAACCACTGCAAAAGCAACAGGAACCACTGCAGCAGCAACAACAGGAACCACTGCAACAGCAACCACTGCAGCAGCAGCAACAGGAAGCACCACAACAGCAGCAACAGGAACCACTGCAGCAGCAGCAACAGGAAGCACCACAACAGCAGCAGCAGCAACAGGAACCACTGCAGCAGCAACAGGAACCACTGCAGCAGCAACAACAGGAACCACCACAACAGCAGCAGCAGCAACAGGAACCACTGCAGCGGCAGCAACAGGAAGCACCACAACAGCAGCAGCACCAACAGGAACCACTGGAGCAGCAACAACAGGAACCACTGCAGCAGCAGCAACAGGAACCACTGCAGCAGCAACAGAAACCACTGGAGCGGCATCAACAGGAAGCACCACAACAGCAGCAGCAGCAACAGGAACCACTGCAGCAGCAACAACAGGAATCACTGCAGCAGCAGCAACAGGAACCACTGCAGCAGCAACAGGAACCACTGCTGCAGCAGCAACAGGAACCACCGCAGCAATAGGAACCCCTGCAGTGGCAGCAACAGGAAGCACCAAAACAGCAGCAGCAGCAACAGGAACCACTGCAGCAGCAACAGGAACCACTGCAGCAGCAACAACAGGAACCACTGCAGCACCAGCAACAGGAACCACAGCAGCAGCAGCAACAGGAATGACTGCAGCACCAGCAACAGGAACCACTGCAGCACCAGCAACAGGAACCACCACAACAGCAGCACCAGCAACAGGAACAACCACAACAGCAGCAGCAGCAGGAACCACTACAACCGCCGCCCCACTGATCCCCGACACCAATGTAACAACGTTGGCAGTGAGTGATGCTAAAAAGCTACATTGAAATAGAACAGAATTGCATAAAGTAAACATTCAGTTCCATTGATGTTAATTATCTCATTACAGTGTTCATAAGTCTTTATCCTTTCCTTTCAGACATCTGTCTCTAGGGAGGAGTGTGGGGCAACTGTGCTCTGTGCAGCTGAGCCATCTTCCTGTGACCCATCACAACCAGGATCATGTTTCTTTCTTGGTGCCAAGCTGACCAGCGGCCGAAACTTTGAATTCAGCCTCTCAGGAGAGTCTGATGGCTACCTCGCTGCCTCCCTGTCAACTGATGCCACAGTGGTACGTCAAGTTCTATCACCAACTCACAGATGAAAGTACCATGAAGCCTGAGCCAATCATATTGTTTTTTTTAAGTAATCCATGTCAACAACTTATCTTTACTGTTTCTGGTTTTGCATCACAGGGAAGTAATGACCCCACCTACATCTGCGCAAACAACAACGGTATTATCAGATTCTTTGGCGCCCTCCTCAACAATGGGGTGCTGACTGAGACAACGGTGAGTATGTGCCTCTGCATGGTTCAGTGTTGTGGTGGTGATAGGCCTGTGTGTAAATATATATATACTAGTCAATTGGAGCCAATTTTCATGGCAGTCTGGCATGCCTTTTATTCTATTCTAATAGAATAAAACTGTAAAAAATCTAATATGATATACACATGTGTGTAAAAAATGTACATGAACAATGGCGGATACTATGGGGCGCCGTTTATAGAGTTGCTCACACTGAAAATAACATCAACATTTTGCCACATTTAGTTTCAAACAGTGTTTTAACATCACCTTTCACCACATTTACAGCAATATTTGTGACCTTAGAAATATATTAAATAGTTAAATCAAAATATTAAATGTTACACCTAAATGTTAAATGTTAAATCTAAATATTAAATCTAAATATGAAATATAAATGCTAAATATACATTTAAATGTTAAATCTAAATCTAAATGTTAAATCTAAATCTAAATCTAAATATAAATATAAATATAAATATAAATATAAATGCTGAATCTAAATTTTAAATTTTAAATTTTAAATTTTAAATTTTAAATTTTAAATTTTAAATTTTAAATTTTAAATTTTAAATTTTAAATTTTAAATTTTAAATTTTAAATGCTTAATATAAATATAAATGTTAAATTTAAATGCTAAATATAAATATAAATGTTAAATGTTAAATCTAAATGTTCGGGGTGAAACTAAATATTTCGCTACAATGCAAATTCACACTGACGGTAACCGGAAGTACCGAAATAAAAGCTCTACATGGTCAGACTGTGTTTATAGAATAAAAAAACTAATTCACATCAACTCATTGGGGGAAATGAACACTTGAACATACATTAGCGTTATAATAAGTACGTAAAATAATAAAAAACATGTTTGGAGAAATGTTATTTGACGCAGGATTTATGACCTGTACTACAGGCAGCACTTTGGCCAGCACGATCCTGCCCCTGCACCCAGTGATACACTCCACTGTCTGCAACATCTCAGTGCACAATAGCTGTAATTCCATGCAGCGGGCTTAAGAGGTTCTCATGTCTAAGATATGTATATTAAAGTGGAGGAAACTGTGTTATTGTGATCTGAGGCTACTGCAAGGGGCGTTTGTAACCCCTTGTTTTCATCTCAGTCCAGCAGACACAATACACCACTCGACACAAGCGTCCTCCTTGGGTTCACAGCATTTATTGCTCAGCATAGCACTGTTGAATAATACAAAACACATCAATGTGGCCGGTGGTGACAGTCTGTACAGCCCCTTGCCCATAGCTGTGGTGATCAATGGCATTAAGGGCAACTGACACTGTTGCCGTTAGTAAATAATAAATATTCAGTTTTTTATTCTATAAACACAGTCTGACCATGTAGAGCTTTTATTTCGGTACTTCCGGTTACCGGCAGTGTGAATTAGCATTTTAGCATTTTACCCCCCCCCCCCCCCCCCCCCCCCCACACACACACACACACACACACACACAGACACACACAGACACACACACACACACACACACACACACACACACACACACACACACACAAACTAATAATAAAAACAAGAGAGAGAAATAAAAATACTATAATAGAGCATTAAATATAAGGTTGCAGCATAAGATAATGATTTTCTTTTAAAATCATTAGGCTTGTTCCACTTAATCTAATTGAACACAGACACTAAATGGTTCAATCGCCTACTGTTCATGCCATATCACGGCCAACATTAATTGAATCCATCATTGATTGCATGATATATAACATTTGTTTATGTTAATAAACCTTTGGAAACTCATCATCAACTGTCTTTGTTCTGCAGCTGGAAGTTAACAATGTGAAAGGCAGTGTCAATGGAAACAAAATCCAGTGTACATTTGCTGCCACCGTACCGGACGCTTCTAGATCTAGGAGATCACTGAGCACTAGAGCTCAAAGTTTTGCGATGTCAGTCTCCACTGGACCTTACAACAGCAGTAAGATAACATTTCAAATTAACAAATCATCAGCTATTCCATCAGTTGAAGTGACTGATAATATTGTCTTGTGTGCTAAAAGCACATCAGTGATGATTTTTGTTGGTTTTTTTGTCTTTTGCTTGCATCTTCAGCTTCTGATGATCTGGGAAGCCCCACCCCCACAGTACAGACCAATGTCGTAAACATTGCAAATCCTACTGAGGTCATCACCAATCTCGCTGTCAACACTACCACTGCGACCCCAAACACTACCCACGCTGTTACACTACAGCAATCAACAAACACTGCAGCAGCAAAAACCACTGCAGCAGCAGCAAAGACCACCGCAGCAGCGAAAACCACTGCAGCACCAGCCACTACAACCGCCGGCCCACTGATCCCCGACACTAACGTAACAACGTTGGCAGTGAGTGATGCTAAAAAGCTACATTGAAATAGAACAGAATTGCATAAAGTAAACATTCAGTTCCATTGATGTTAATTATCTCATTACAGTGTTCATAAGTCTTTATCCTTTCCTTTCAGACATCTGTCTCTAGGGAGGAGTGTGGGGCAACTGTGCTCTGTGCAGCTGAGCCATCTTCCTGTGACCCATCACAACCAGGATCATGTTTCTTTCTTGGTGCCAAGCTGACCAGCGGCCGAAACTTTGAATTCAGCCTCTCAGGAGAGTCTGATGGCTACCTCGCTGCCTCCCTGTCAACTGATGCCACAGTGGTACGTCAAGTTCTATCACCAACTCACAGATGAAAGTACCATGAAGCCTGAGCCAATCATATTGTTTTTTTTAAGTAATCCATGTCAACAACTTATCTTTACTGTTTCTGGTTTTGCATCACAGGGAAGTAATGACCCCACCTACATCTGCGCAAACGACAACGGTGTTATCAAATTCTTTGGCGCCCTCCTCAACAATGGGGTGCTGACTGTGACAACGGTGAGTATGTGCCTCTGCATGGTTCAGTGTTGTGGTGGTGATAGACCTGTGTGTAAATATATATATACTAGTCAATTGGAGCCAATTTTCATGGCAGTCTGGCATGCCTTTTTTTCTATTCTAATAGAATAAAACTATAAAAAATCTAATATGATATACATATGTGTGTAAAAAATGTACATGAACTATGGCAGTTACATCTGATCTAGTTTATTTCTATGTTTTGAAGAGACAGACATAAGGATAATTCTATGTCTTGAATGTCTCTTTTTCTCCTTGCTTACGTTAGGCTTGTTCCACGTAATCTAATTGAACACAGACACTTAATGGTTCATGCCATATCACAGCCAATATTAATTGAATCCATCATTGATTGCATGATATATAAATATTGTTTATGTTAATAAAACATTGAAAACTCATCATCAACTGTCTTTGTTCTGCAGCTGGAAGTTAACAATGTGAAAGGCAGTGTCAATGGAAACAAAATCCAGTGTACATTTGCTGCCACCGTACCGGCCGTTTCTAGATCTAGGAGATCACTGAGCACTAGAGCTCAAAGTTTTGCGATGTCAGTCTCCACTGGACCTTACAACAGCAGTAAGATAACATTTCAAATTCACAAATCATCAGCTATTCCATCAGTTGAAGTGACTGATAATATTGTCTTGTGTGCTAAAAGCACATCAGTGATGATTTTTGTTGGTTTTTTTTGTCTTTTGCTTGCATCTTCAGCTTCTGATGATCTGGGAAGCCCCACCCCCACAGTACAGACCAATGTCGTAAACATTGCAAATCCTACTGAGGTCATCACCAATCTCGCTGTCAACACTACCACTGCGACCCCAAACACTACCCACGCTGTTACACTACAGCAATCAACAAACACTGCAGCAGCGAAAACCACTGTAGCAGCAGCAAAGACCACTGCAGCACCAGCCACTACAACCGCCGGCCCACTGATCCCCGACACTAACGTAACAACGTTGGCAGTGAGTGATGCTAAAAAGCTACATTGAAATAGAACAGAATTGCATAAAGTAAACATTCAGTTCCATTGATGTTAATTATCTCATTACAGTGTTCATAAGTCTTTATCCTCTCCTTTCAGACATCTGTCTCTAGGGAGGAGTGTGGGGCAACTGTGCTCTGTGCAGCTGAGCCATCTTCCTGTGACCCATCACAACCAGGATCATGTTTCTTTCTTGGTGCCAAGCTGACCAGCGGCCGAAACTTTGAATTCAGCCTCTCAGGAGAGTCTGATGGCTACCTCGCTGCCTCCCTGTCAACTGATGCCACAGTGGTACGTCAAGTTCTATCACCAACTCACAGATGAAAGTACCATGAAGCCTGAGCCAATCATATTGTTTTTTTCAAGTAATCCATGTCAACAACTTATGTTTACTGTTTCTGGTTTTGCATCACAGGGAGGTAATGACCCCACCTACATCTGCGCAAACGACAACGGTGTTATCAAATTCTTTGGCGCCCTCCTCAACAATGGGGTGCTGACTGTGACAACGGTGAGTATGTGCTTCTGCATGGTTCAGTGTTGTGGTGGTGATAGACCTGTGTGTAAATATATATATACTAGTCCATTGGAGCCAATTTTCATGGCAGTCTGGCATGCCTATTATTCTATTCTAATAGAATAAAACTATAAAAAATCTAATATGATATACATATGTGTGTAAAAAATGTACATGAACTATGGCAGTTACATCTGATCTAGTTTATTTCTATGTTTTGAAGAGACAGACATAAGGATAATTCTATGTCTTGAATGTCTCTTTTTCTCCTTGCTTACGTTAGGCTTGTTCCACGTAATCTAATTGAACACAGACACTTAATGGTTCATGCCATATCACAGCCAATATTAATTGAATCCATCATTGATTGCATGATATATAAATATTGTTTATGTTAATAAAACATTGAAAACTCATCATCAACTGTCTTTGTTCTGCAGCTGGAAGTTAACAATGTGAAAGGCAGTGTCAATGGAAACAAAATCCAGTGTACATTTGCTGCCACCGTACCGGCCGTTTCTAGATCTAGGAGATCACTGAGCACTAGAGCTCAAAGTTTCGCGATGTCAGTCTCCACTGGACCTTTCGACAGCAGTAAGATAACATTTCAAATTCACAAATTCACATGCAAATCATCAGCTATTCCAGCAGTTGCAGTGACTGATAATATTGTGTTGTGTGCTAAAAGCACATCAGTGATGATTTTTTTTTTGTCTTTTGCTCGCATCTTCAGCTTCTGATACTCCTCTGGGAAGCCCCATCCCCAGAGTACAGACCAATGTCGTAAACATTGCAAATCCTAATGCCGTCATCACCCTTGTCACCCCAACCACTAGCCACGCAGTTACACTACAGCAATCACTCATGCAAGGTAAGCATCAGAGACAGAATTGTTTTTCATGAGATATCTGATCATCTTCTTTAGGAGATAATGTTTGTTTGTCAGATGATTAATATATTCATATATTATAATTCAATTGTTTTGAAACATTGTCTGTTCGCCCATCCTTCTCTATAGCTCTCCTGGTCACTGTTGGTGTGCTGGGTCTGGCCATGCTATGAGGAAACTGACGCCACTGTGAATCATCACAAGAAAACTTCACTATCCATTAACACATGCAACTGAATATTACTTAAACATCTCAGAGGAGGTTAACTCTACACAGTACATTCCAGATTATTAGGATCATGCTTATTCTGTGTCAGCTCACCATAGGTGAAAGAAGAGAGAGTGGTGGAGGGAAGTCTCTCTTCTGCAGCCTTTGGATTGCTGTTAAATTTGCTACAAAGAGTTTTTAATTGAATGTTATGTGTAAACCATTTTTGTTTGTTTAGTAACCATAAGACTGCTGGATTTATGTCTTATGAGCTACTTGATTGCAGGTAGAGGCCGCTGATGCAACTCAGTCTATAATACATATATACTTAAATTGCTACAATTGGGCACAAATGAGAAGCACTATTACAATCACAACTATTACAAGTGACCTAAATCTAAATCAAGTGAACCAGTACCTGGCTTTCACCAGTAGATGTAAGGCTTTATACATTTTACTTTCTACACACCATTACAGTCAGACAAATATCCAATGACTCAGTAAATCCTTGGTAAGGCCTGGAGCCGTCATGTATGAATAACTATTTACAAGTGATTAAATTCTTTTGTTTACTCTCAGAATACGTTGATGCACTCTTATGCAGGACTATACTCATTTTGTTATGTGTGTGTCACTGCAAATTTGCATGTGTTATGTTTCTTCTTACACACACAAGACAACTAAATGAATAATATATTTTTCACTCATAATGATGCCAGCATATGGCAGATGTGTCTTTTTTAATCATAATATATTTTATGTTATTCTGTGTGATATGAATGTTGAATGAGTGAATGAAAGAATTGTTGACGTTTCAACAATGTGCTTTAAATGAAGCTCTAATGCTGATATGTGTGTGTGTGTGTGTGTGTGTGTGTGTGTGTGTGTGTGTGTGTGTGTGTGTGTGTGTGTGTGTGTGTGTGTGTGTGTGTGTGTGTGTGTGTGTGTGTGAGAGAGTGATTTTGCACATTGCATTATGTTATATTTGACTTCTACATATTGTTTAAATAAATAAATATTTTATGCAGATTAGGTCTCTTGGTGTCATTAATATTGCCTGTGAGCTGTAGAAAAATTGCAGAAAATATATTATAATGAAAATACATCTGGAGACTGCTTAGGCCAAATCCAAGTCCTTTAGTATTAGGTATTTGCCAATACAAAGGCCAATTTGATACATATATTTATTTTAATACTGTCCAGTAACCACATGCTACAACTTGAAAATCAGATAAGACAATAAAAATAGTAACAATATTTTTTGTTTAAAAACAGCAGCTGAAGATATGCAATGTTGATTAAATATGCATAGCACATGAAATAACATGAAGCTCACTGAATTTGGCACGAATTATTTTTTCATGAGATACTTGATCCAAATACTGGAGGTTTTGGTTTAAAAATGATCATCTTTGTTGATAGGATATAAATGAAACTTCAACTGGGAGGATGTACTATATGTATCACTCTGTTAGTGTCTGTTGAGTCAACAAACACTAACAGAGTTCACTTGTGATTGTACAGTGGTGTTAGAGTGGAGTCCCTTCCCTTGCAAACGATCTTTGGCTGAATACAGACACCAGCTTATAGAAAGTGACTAGAAGAAGTTACTTACAGAATAAGTGTTAACTAAATTTTGTGCATTCAAATGTTTGAATCTCAAGATGCTCCCATGAATGCCACGATGATTTATTTTGAACAGAAAACACATTAGGAGTGAAAGATCAAACCTTTGCCATGGTCACACCTTGTTTGGAAGAGCTGGTTGACAAGGTTGAAATATGAGCTGACTGAACCAACAAACTGTTGGTGTCAAATGTAAAAACTGTCCAAACCTGTAGTACAGGGGCGTCAAACATACAGCCCTTGGTCTAGAACTGACCTGCAAATGGGTCCAATTTGGCCCACTTGACAACTTTGCAAAGTATGCCAGGTTTCAGGATCAATTTAAACTATCAGTGGTCTACTTCATGTAAAATGCTGCTTTCCACCCTCACCAGAATACAATACAACAATGAATACACATTGTGGTCGTATTTAAACCATTCATGTATTCAATATTGTGCAAATTGTTGTCAATCAGCAGCTTCTGTCCAATATACTGTAAAACTGTTAATTTCACTAATTTTTCTTAAGGGTGTTTTGTAAATAGACAGCTTATTATTGTACTAATGATTTTTGGAGCCAAAAGTAATCATATTTGGATGAGAGAGTGGAACGCTAGCTGGTACCTTGGTTGGCATGATGGATTTACGGCCTATGGTTGAGTGCTAATGCTAATTTTCACTAGCAACAACAGGCTTGAGACCATTTAAACAAAATCTACTTAATTAAAAAAAAATAATCTGACTGCTTAGAGGGTTTTTAGTACAAAACAATGATGCACAACTCTTCAACAGCACAACTCCAAAACTGAGGCTATGCCATGTTTACATTACCTAACCAATGATAGACTTGTCAATCACAATGTAGCCACGCCCCCTGCTTTATCGTCAAATTTAAATTAAATGGGACCAAGATTTACAAAATGAACGTCATGCTGAATTGAAGACTTGAAACTTGTGATTGAGACAATAAACTCATTAGCAAAGTGTTTACTGAGGTCACAAATCAAGTGAGAAGTGGGGTCATCTTCCCCTAGACCTCTATACAATCGGACTACTTTTTGGAGCCAGAAGTGTTCCTGATAGCCATCATACCTTTGGCTTCACTTTTCAGGACCTGAACTACCCGGTTGGTCATTACTTAAGAAGACAAAATAAATATTGTAATACTATATAGTAAGCACTGTGCTTCTCAAATGCAATTTTAAACTTCAAATCGAAAATCTTTGGTTTTTGGACTGTTGGTCATTTCAAGACGTCACCTTTTCCATCAGAACTTGTGATTGACATTTTGTAAACTCAACCATGGTAGGTTATAGGCAGATAGATGAATCAGTATTGAAAATAACTGCTACAGTCGTGCAGTTGCAAATAACTGTTGCTGTTGTGATCCTAGATAACTT
This sequence comes from Scomber scombrus, assembly GCF_963691925.1. NCBI lineage: Eukaryota > Metazoa > Chordata > Actinopteri > Scombriformes > Scombridae > Scomber > Scomber scombrus. The sequence goes on along the minus strand of NC_084992.1, from coordinate 8,216,792 downwards.
CATAAATATTACACTTAATAAATGTCAAAAATATCTCAGCTGTAGAATTTTTGACCTGTTGCTATGGAATGGTTATTAAGAGCTGAAAATGTACAATCCATAATAAAAAACATTTCGTCACAAATCTGTTAAAACATCTGTTTGGCAGATACATCATGGGTGACAGGTGGTTCTCTGTGTTTGTGGAGTCCATGAAATTCACCAAATGACCACAAGAGTCTGCCCTTGAGTATTACTCCTACCAAGGCATGGCCAGCAGAGAGCACTTAACGGAAAGACCAGCCTTCAGAGGAGCTCCCCACCTTTATCTGCCAATCAAGTTGGGCTTACATTTCATGTCCTGCAGTACATGCATTCACATATCTTACATAACCAGCTACTTCTGCCCCAATAGTTGCTATTGATGAAGTACAAACAGTGTATTTCGACAGCACCAAAACATCCACATTTCCATAATGTAGCGAGATATACTGTATGAAGTGAGAAATACATATGATGCAACATTTTGCTTACAACATGGAACAGAACCCAAAGTTGTCAAAGCAATGCATTAATTTTTATTCTCCCCATACATAGGTTAAGGTCACTGGCTGTAACCTAATTTAACCAAACTTCCATTTCAACATGTTTTCAGAGGACTGGGAAAAATCTTCAAAATGAAAAGAAAGAAAGCACATCAAGACGGCAAAAGTCTTGAAGCAGCCATTTTATTTTTCTGCCTCTGTGCCCTTCTACAAACTTCAGGTAAGTCTCTGTGAGACAGCTGGCACCAAACAGTAAGTTCATCTGATCTAAATTCTTCATCTTTTTTCTTGAATTGTTTTGGCACGTGCATCATTCATTCATTTGATATTCATGGAGAATCCAAAATCAAAAAAAGAAAAAAAAAGGTTGTTATTGCATTATTTGTTTATCAATGTGATACAAAAAACCAAATTGATTTTTTGCTCTGATCAAAAAAAGAAAATTAACAAAACAGAATTTGTTTTTGATATTTAATTTTGCCAAATTCCGAAGTTATTTATTGACTTCTTCATCTCCTTCGCCTGTTTGCTTTCTACTAAACATACATGTAGTATTTTATTAAGCGTCCGCTGTCAGTCGTAATTTTCGGGGCTGAATATTTACATTAATCACCACATTTCAATAAATATACATGTATTAACAGGACCGCCCTGTAGAAAACATCTTTTTGACAAATGCCAGCGTAAATTCCCACATACAGTTAGGGTGGAGTGGAGATATTAATGTGTTCAGAGAGTTGACGTTAACTGTGCGCGGTGTCCTCTCTCTCTCTCTCTCTCTCTCTCTCTCTCTCTCTCTCTCTCTCTCTCTCTCTCTCTCTCTCTCTCTCAAGGCTTGAAGGTCAGACTGGGCCACTTAAATTAATTTAAACTACTTTAAAAAAAATAAAAATAAATTCCTGACAGCTCTGATGGGACTCAGGGTTCATCTTTAAATTCTGCCTTATTACAAACAATCCCACCATATAAACCTGAGTCTGTGTGTAACAGCTGATCTGTGTAGATGTGCAGCAGAACACGGAGTATTGATCACGTCAGATCCTGAACGATCCGGTGTTAATGAAGTTACCGTTGCTATACCTCGTGCGTACATGCACACATCCTCTTTCTCGGTTTGGAGACGGACTTATTGTTTCAGCTGCTGTGTGATGCTGCAGCCAGGTGTGACGCACAGCCATCTGCGTGTTGCTCTCAGCTGCAGATTAGCACAAAATCGTCAGGTGCAAATACTTAACAGTGTTGTAACCTTCTCAGGTAAAGCCTCTGATGAAACATCACCTGACCCGCTGGATGAGTGAAGTCTGAGTTTTCTCTGACTTATTCAATAATAAGTGTTCAGCGACCAGTGGCACGCTGTCAGCTCTGAACAATATGACGCACACACAGTCATATCAGTGGAGAGCAGTAATGTTTCATAAACTCAGGCTCTCTTTAACTCATCTGTAAGAGTCTTTGGGACTACCACAGTGTGTAACAAACTTGTTAGTTCAATGTGAGTCTGAATGAATCATCCTCTATTCAAACCAACATGGATCAGCGAGTTAATTTTCTCTTCTCACATGTCTGAAAACGTTGCTGCAGATTTACAAACAGGCGAAGAAGAAGAAGAAGAAGTCAATGAACAACTTCTGGGCCACGGAAATTGGAAAAAGTATATTTCAAAAACAAATTCAGCCCTGGGGCCGTTCTGTTAATTTTTTTTATCAGAGCAAAAAATCAAAAGTCTGTTGTATCACTTTCACAAACAAATGTTGTTGTTTTTTTTATTTTGGATTCTCAAATAAATATCAAATGAACGAATGATACACAGGCCTACAGTGTACAGTGGCAACTCTTGAAGACTTGAGGGATAAATAATAGGCAAACATTACATGATAATCACAAGACATGTGACTTGTTTGTGGTTTGATGCTTTTAGCTGTGCAAATTTGAGTTGGTGTTCTTGCGGCCAACCATGCATACACCCAACCACTGCAACATGATCGTTATCCGCCTCACTACAAGGCCTTTCACAGGAATCCTCTCTGATCATGCAGAAATGTGCATTTGAGGCTTATGCTTTATTTGCTCAAGGCAGGTTTAAGCCAAAAATCCAGCTCTGCTTGTTTATCTGCATCACTCACGGTGTTGAGTTTCACCCCCCACAGGCTTCACAGTAAATGGCTGCCCGAAGACTTCTCATAGTGTCCCTTCCTCTCCCATCACACATATCTCTCTCTCTCTCTGATATAGTTGGATTCCTCGTGTGCATCACCTGTGTCTTGTTCTTGTTGTCTAGCTTCAATAAAAACAATACTTATCGTTATCATATCTTTTAAGCCATAATAAACTAGATGTATATTAACCTTAACTGCCTTTATGTACAATATGTACTAACCACTACAGGGATGAAAAGGTTGAGAAAAGCAGCCTCTCTTAGTGTCTACTACTTCAAAAAATTGATAGAGCCAAGTTGAAAGAACTCCACCTTAGAAAAGGATAATAGTTGTGAGACTTATTCATACTGGTTTATTTATGTAGGATTAACACAACAAAAGTACCTTTAAGTGCTCCTTACTAATTAATTAGACACACATAACCTATAAACCCATGACATAGTAAGCAGCAGATTAATAGATTTAACCTATAACATGAATCTGGTTCCTGCCCAGCTAAACACGTGCTTAAATGGAAAATTCACCCCAAAACAGGATTTAGAGGGTCTCTGACAAATTATTGCCCCACACTTGACCTGCTATTGAGTAGTTAGACCTGAGAGCACCGATTGTGTGATTGTGGGACTGAGGAGGTGAAAGTATGCAATATTTCACAAGCAAAGCAACAATTTTAGGAAAAATCAGAGAAAAAAAAAACATGTTTTTTATTCTTTGTTGCTCCTTTAATCATCTAGTAACTGCTCAGGTTTTCCCTCCAGGTTGGAAACTATTGTCACAAGGGAACAGTCTTTGTAGTTGGTCATATCCACTGAATATGAGCCTAATTGTTAAGGTAATTGATTAAATGTTTATATATTGATGTTAGACCTCAATTATTTTAATATAATAATGTTCAGAATAACCCAACCAATTGTCTTAGCTGTTAATGTTAATTGTGTATCTCTGGTTTCAATGAACCAGGTCAAGTATTTTTATAGTTTCTTTTCAGTATGATACAGCAGACAGTTTATGATCCAACTTACAAAAACAAATAACATTTGGTCACATGTCAGCGTCCATCCTCATGCTTCGACCCAAGTTTTTCCTTGTTTTGATTAAACTCCAATAAGGAAGGGCATTCTTAAAGGGTTTACAGTAAAAGCAACACACAGCTATGAGGAAACTTGTTGAAGCTAGATCTGGTAAATGATTTTGTTTTTCCTTCTCATTGTGCAACACTGAAAGAATCTGCACCATCTAGTTTATGGTGCTGCTGATGTTACCAAACTCGTGACTGTTTCCTCCATTTGACGTGTACATGTTTAGATAAACAAATGATGAGTCTTCACAGCTAAGAGAGAAAGCATATCCCAGTTTTCCATGATTTAGTTGTTGTTTTTATGGATGGATTTTAATCCCATGTAATAAATAGTAGTACTTTATTAATGATGGTGGTGCAGTATTATTACTCATGAGCCTTAGGTGCAGAAGTATTTTTTAGCTGCAATATTTCTACAAACAGCATGTATAGTGATACCATTGGTGACAGTTGTACAGCAGCAGCAGTCATTATAGTGGTATTAGCAAAAATAGCAACGGGAGCAGTAGTAACCGTTCAACAAAACCGGAGAGTGGAAGGTCACAAGAAACAAAACACTACACAGCAACATGGGCGTTAAGAGTATCATGATTGTGACACAAACCCTGAGGCCAAACTGTTAGTTCAAAACGAATTAGTTCAACCTTTATAAACACCCTTTTGCATCTGCATCAGTCACCTCGGTAATTATATGTGTGCATGTATTAAACGATTTGAATGCACAAAACAATAATTCTACAAAAAGCAGATCAAACGATTTAAGATTTTCTTCACATAAAAAAAAAAAGAAGAAGTCCCATTTCAATCTTTCTCTTAACTGGTAAAATTAAAGTTTTAGTCATAAGTTGTGAGGTTTTTACAGACAGTAGTACATTTGTTTTAAGTCAAATACAGCAGAGTAAAGCAGGATGCAATAAGGTGAAGAACCTTTCCATTCAGAAGCAACAGTCACTCATTTTCTGACTATTTCTATGGGTCAAAATCTCATGATGATGAGGGAAGTCAACTTATTATGTGGTGTAAAGAAACATTCTTCTAACCTGTGAAGTAGAAATATAAAAATTCCAATTGGTAAGGATCACGACTTTTGAGTAATAAATGGAATATCCTGATAACTACAATAGACTGAAAATTATAATTTCCTTTTTCCTCTCAGAACACTTCAGTTCATTAAATGCATTTCCAGTCAGCTATGTTAACTTAAATGACCTTTTTTCCCCCTTCTTCTTATCATGGGTCCCATTCAAGGGTGACAGCCTTGTGAAAGGCTTTTTTAGGTTTTGCCTCGCCTAGGTAAACACCACTCTCATCTTTGACAACACGGATGTGGTGAAATAACCCTTCACAAAAGTCAACAGTGCTGTTCAACCTGGACCTTAGATAAAAAAAACAACAACAGAAACCGTATCAAAAGCATGCCGAAGAACACTTCTCTTTAGACTTATTATCTATTATTAATACGTTACCTGATTGATGTATTTTATTATTTGTTGCTTGACTGGCGACAAAACAGATGGCCATATGTTTACACTGTGCTCACTAATGTGCTCACTAATTTTCACGCCAAATATTTACCTAGGCCTTTTTTTTTTCTTGTGTAAATAATAGACTGCACACAAACTTAGGCACAATCCCTCATGTCATATACACGATGAAGAGAGTAAAATAGAGAGTTAAACTTATCAGACGGTCAGTTATGTGCTTGTGTTAACTTTGGATGCCTGAAATAACTTTGCATGCTTGTGAATAGACAAGATTCATCACGCTTTATCTTTTTCTTTTCTTTTTATTTCCTCAAGTGAAGGTCTAAAACATCATAATGTCCGTGTTATTTTTCAGTACCTTGAAGTAGCATTGTAGTTCCATCAGCATCTGTGTCTAGTGGTTAGATTGGAGATAAAGAATACGATAAATACATTTTCTTTAATTATATAAAATAAAGATGGCATTTTAAAATAAAGTGCATTAAAGAAAGCTTTTGATTGTGCTTCTTAAATAAAGTGCTTAGTTTCAGAAAGATAAAGAAAAAAGATAAAAATCCCTTTTTACTGTTAAACTTAACTTAAACTTAAACCATAAGCCTAATTCCACATCAAATACATTTATAACAAAACATCTCAACACATATTAACTCTTTTCTCCGTGTGTATCTCTCCGCATGTCCAAATGCATGGATTTGATTGGCTTATTAGCGTCACATGAGAAGATTCACTATGCACAATGGTCTGTGAGTTTCTGAGGGCCGCTCCACTTTTACCGTAATAGCTAGAGCTGTTGTATAATATACACTCACTTTATTAGGAACACCAGTGCAATTGAATGCAATCCAATACAACAGCTCTGCCATCAATAATTCTACCTTCACAAAGCTTATACATAAAGTGTTCCTAATATTTTGCCCCCATCATGTATGTTAATGGTGTGGAGACAATATATTAGGAACACCATTCAATATAATGCACTCCATTACACCGCCGCATCACACTAGGACCTTGATTCACCTTTCTGACAATGTCAATAAAGACTGAAAATCTATAAGCTTCGTAAATGTAGAATTCATGGTAGATCGGTTGTATTGGGTTGCATTAGATTGGTGTTCCTAATAAAGTGCAGGGGCAGAGCCAACGTGGTGGCCGGGGGTGGCACCGGCCCCCCTGGAATCTGATTAGCCACCCCAGGTTTTTACCTTTTTAAAAAAACTTTTTACATGTTCTTTAGATGTGCAACTCTTCCTGAGACTGTGCCCTGGCCTGACCCCCGATCAAAAATGTTCTAGATCCGCCCCTGATAAAGTGGCCAAAATTGTTGTGGACTCTGCTAGTCCTGCAGTGCAACACATACTTAGCCAAAAAATACACAGACACTCCAGACACAACAGCATGAAAGCAGTTGCGTTAGCTCCTGAGGCAACACACCGCACAACCCTGAATACAAGTAAATAATAAATAATACTTTTTTTTTTTTTTAAACAGTCTTAGAAAACTTGTCTTACAAAGTGCCGTTTACATGCAAAACCATTGCAACAAGTCAGATCAGTACATTATGCTGGGATATTTGCATTGAGAGTCTTAATGGCCATGGGAACAAAAATGTTTGTAGCGGTTCAGCCTACTACGAGGGACTCTAAATCTCTAAATCTCCAACCAGAAGGTAACAGCTGGAACTCAAAGTGGAGAATGTGAGTCGGGTCAGACACAATTTTCGTTGAATCCTCGATGTTGGTTCTGTTTTTTTCTGTTCAGTTTGCCCTGCACTCTGGTTGGCTTCTCAGCCAGTTCTTGTCTAGCCTGCTCAGCCTTAACAAAGCACTTTTTTTGTCTTTATCAGCCTGCAGTCTCTGCATTTGGGTCCACCTGTTCAGCTATCCATGACATGATCATTTAGATTTTGCTGATACAGCTTACTTTTACTTAACCAATCATTTTAACCTTTGCATCATGAACCACGACAACAGTTCTGTTAAATTTACCTGCTTCTTACAAAAATCTGGATAAATTAAAACTGGAATAAAAAATTAACCTTACAGTTGAGCCAGAAATAGTGTTATTAGAAATAGAACTAGAGTTATTATTATGATTATTTTCTCCCATGCAGTGAAACCAGCAAAAGGTAATTCATCAGTCGGTCATTCATTCACAAATTAAGACTGACGTCAACTAAATACGTGGAATTGTGGAAGGAATTTATTTTAGAAAAAAAACAACTCATACTTTCCAGTGGTTTCATTTCTGGCAACACTGTAGTATTTCTGGCAACACTACTGACATATCCTATTGTCAGTAGAATCTAATGTGTCTGCGTTAATACACTTACTAAGACGTGATTCACCAAACGAGTATGTAGCAAATCACAAGACCAGTTTATGAGAAAAAAAAGACATCATCTACTGCCATGACAACCAATCAGGTTCAACAGGGCTGTGACACAGACTTTCATGCCAGTCAGTGTGAACCATTGTTGATTGGTTGTTTATTTTTTATCCATAACATTATTGATTTAATTTGAGCTTACATATTCACTCATTAAGCTGTAAAATTTGATTATAGACACTCTTATTTGTTTATATTTTTAGTCACATATCTTTACTCAAAGAGAGTTTTGACAATTCCTTGAGCAAATTCCTCACAGGGTGTAAAAACTGTTCCAGGAACCAGTTTTAAAGGAAGTCTGTGTCTGTTACTTTAACAGTTGATGAAGTTAAAAAACCAGCTGTACAGTATGTTCACCTGAACATGACTCTTGATCCCAGGGTGAATTTCAGGCGCTACTCACAACTACGCATTTTTTTCTGACTCCCGTCTCAGCAGTTTTTTTTAAATCTAATTGAACTGTTGAGTTTATTTTATTTAAGTTTTCACTATTTGCTGTAGTCTACCATTAGCAAGGTTAGGAGTACATACTTAAACATAAAAGACACTGATACACACACCTATTGTGTGGGAATGTAAGAAAAGCTGTGTAGTTCTCATAATGCCCATTACAATGGAAACACCAATGTCAGAAAATTACTGTGGAGAAAATCTAAAAATCTAGATATACCTTACTAAAGAGAAAATGTATTATCCTGATAAGTGATTAATCAATTTGAGCTACAGTAGTTTCAGTTCCTCCAATGTGACAATTTCACTTTTTTTTTCTCACACTTTGCCATACATGATACTAATCTGAATTCATTTGACACGTGGACCGTTGGTTGTACAAAATAAGACGTTTTTCACTAGTTTCTGACATTTTATAGACCAAGCTATTACAATCATATTCCGATTCACACTATTTGATGACTAGTAGAGAGTTGTGTTCATTTTCTGCAGTCTTTTTTTATTTCATACATTCTCACACGTAATTAAACATTCGTATTTCCTTTTTTTTTGGGCTTAGACATTATTGAATAATTACCTCTGTCCATGATTATAGACTGACGATGAAGTTGTTCAGACTCAATAGACAGGGCGGGTTAGCGTTCATAGGAAACCACACAACACAATGGCGATACTGAATTGTGGATGGCAGTTTGCTGTACCACTGTCAAACCTGTTCTTGGCATTGAGTCGTCTGCCTCATGATTGGTTTCATTACCCATGCCACAAACATGCATACACAATTACATGCTGTCTGTGTTAAGCATTGTTATCACTCATAAAAATAAATTTGCACTGGTGGGGGGGGCTTGTGTGAAGAGCTCATTAAAGGGACGTAAATAACAGGTGGTAGGCACAAACACATTCTTTCAAATGACATAACTTAATGAGCTCTGCAGTCAGAAGCCCAAAGGTGGCTCACTAAAGAAGGGACCATCTAAGAAATACAGTAAAGCTTTTCAGGTCATTATAACAACTAATAACTTGTTTAGCATGAAATGACTGTGTGACTGCTGCATCAGATAAGAAAACCATCCAGGAAGACACTATGAACCGTAAATGTAGCACTTTTCCCCATGTCTTCATCTGGTTTATGGTGTGGGTTACTAGGCATGTGAAGCCTCAAGGAAGTAACGCATTGTGAAACTTAACATCATAGACAAAGTATGTTGAATATGCAGTGACTTAGCTAAATTCATACATTGTTTCCATCACGCACACACCCTTCAGCCCCTGTTGGAAACATCATCCATGATGTCAGAGAAGTTTGGCCTGTTTTTTGGGCTCTGAAACCTTGACTCTTCCCTCCCTCCCACTTTGTTTAAATAGCGGCACAGAGCGGACAGGTGTCACATCTTTACCTGGAAGCTTGTTGAAGACATCAGAGGAAATAGCTCACCTGTTAGCCCCATCTGAGAATAAAACTACACAAGATCTTCATTAACGGACCTGCATATCTTTTTGCTTATTATCGAATTTCACCCATCAAACTGAAGATAATGAGACCTACAGGTAAGCTAAAGCAATATATTACATTATTCTCTATTTTTTAATGTTTCCAATGCAATATACCTTTCTTTTTTAAATTGCATTTAGGTTTATTATTCATTGTTTTGATAATAGCTGTTCTTAAAAGTTTTTGTTAGTATATTGTTAGTAATAAATAATGATTAAGATATTTTCATGTGGGCAGGAATATGTCACAAGAAATTCAATTTGAATCGTGTATATATATTTTAATGCAATTATTCAAGTTGTGAAATTCAACTACAGTTTCTAGTGACACATATCTCTGCACATAGTTTCAGTCACATTAAATATATTTAAGTATGTTTGAGTAAAATATATGATGATAAATATAATTTGATCCAAATTATCATTTGCTTTTCTTAACCGTTAGCATTTTAAAAAATCACAGTAAGCTAAAATACATACACTTGTGCTTTTTGTAAGGGGGAATAAATGCTTTTTTTTTTTTTGATAGAAATATCGATTGACATTTAATTATAATACAGTAATTATTCACATTGATGATTTATCAATGATTCTTAATTTCATAAAAGGTTTTGATTTTCCAGAGGTACACCATATGACTCCTAAGCAAATGTAATGGAAAAGGTGCTAACATTAAATATAGCTTTACTAGGCTACTCCTTTGGGTATTATGTTTAGGAAAATATTTCACCTGTATATTTTCTCATCTGACAACTAACTCATTATATTACTATATTAAATGGAATGATCTTCTCCTTTCTTCTCCAGGCATGGACAACAGACTGGTCCTCAGTGTCCTTTTTTTGACACTGTCCTGGATGTTTGTGGGCACTTACGGTCAAACTGCAACTACAGCAGCAACAACTGCAGCAGCAACAACTGCAGCAGCAACAACTGCAGCAGCGACAAAAACCACTGCAGCAGCAACAACTGCAGCAGCAGCAACAACAACTGCAGCAGCGACAAAAACCACTGCAGCAGCAACAACTGCAGCAGCAACCACTGCAGCAGCAGCAACAACAACTGCAGCAGCGACAAAAACCACTGCAGCAGCAGCAACAACAACTGCAGCGGCAAAAACCACTGCAGCAGCAACAACTGCAGCAGCAGCAACAACAACTGCAGCAGCAAAAACCACTGTCGTAGCAGCAACAACAACTGCAGCAGCAAAAACCACTGTCGTAGCAGCAACAGCAACTACAGCAGCAAAAACCACTGTCGTAGCAGCAACAGCAACTACAGCAGCAAAAACCACTGTCGTAGCAGCAACAGCAACTACAGCAGCAAAAACCACTGTCGTAGCAGCAACAGCAACTACAGCAGCAAAAACCACTGTCGTAGCAGCAACAGCAACTACAGCAGCAAAAACCACTGTCGTAGCAGCAACAGCAACTACAGCAGCAAAAACCACTGCAGCAGCAGCAACAGCAACTACAGCAGCAAAAACCACTGCAGCACCAACCACTGCAGCACCAACCACTACAACCGCCGCCCCACTGATCCCCGACACTAACGTAACAACGTTGGCAGTGAGTGATGCTAAAAAGCTACATTGAAATAGAACAGAATTGCATAAAGTAAACATTCACTTCCATTGATGGTTTTTATCTCATTACAGTGTTCATAAGTCTTTATCCTTTCCTTTCAGACACCTTTCTCTAGGGCGGAGTGTGGGAGAAGTCAGCTCTGTGCAGCTGCACCCTCTTCCTGTGACCCATCACAATCAGGATCATGTTTCTTTCTTGGTGCCAAGCTGACCAGCGGCCGAAATTTTGAATTCAGCCTCTCAGGAGAGTCTGATGGCTACCTCGCTGCCTCCCTGTCAACTGATGCCACAGCGGTACGTCAAGTTCTATCACCAACTCACAGATGAAAGTACCATGAAGCCTGAGCCAATCATATTGGTTTTTTTTAAGTCATCCGTGTCAACAACTTATGTTTACTGTTTCTGGTTTTGCATCTCAGGGAGGTAATGACCCCACCTACATCTGTGCAAACGACAATGGTACTGTCAAATTCTTTGGCGCCCTCCTCAACAATGGCGTGCTGACTGTGACAACGGTGAGTATGTGCCTCTGCATGGTTCAGTGTTGTGGTGGTGATAGACCTGTGTGTAAATATATATTTACTAGTCAATTGGAGCCAACCTTCATGGCAGTCTGGCATGCCTTTTATTCTATTCTAATAGAATAAAACTGTAAAAAATCTAATATGATATACACATGTGTGTAAAAAATCTCCTTGCTTACGTTAGGCTTGTTCCACGTAATCTAATTGAACACAGACACTTAATGGTTCATGCCATATCACAGCCAATATTAATTGAATCCATCATTGATTGAATGATATATAAATATTGTTTATGTTAATAAACCTTTGGAAACTCATCATCAACTGTCTTTGTTCTGCAGCTGGAAGTTAACAATGTGAAAGGCAGTGTCAATGGAACCAAAATCCAGTGTACATTTGCTGCCACCGTACCGGCCGTTTCTAGATCGAGGAGATCACTGAGCACTAGAGCTCAAAGTTTCGCGATGTCAGTCTCCACTGGACCTTTCGACAGCAGTAAGATAACATTTCAAATTCACAAATTCACATGCAAATCATCAGCTATTCCAGCAGTTGCAGTGACTGATAATATTGTGTTGTGTGCTAAAAGCACATCAGTGATGATTTTTTTTTTGTCTTTTGCTTGCATCTTCAGCTTCTGATACTCCTCTGGGAAGCCCCACCTCCAGAGTACAGACCGATGTCGTAAACATTGCAAATCCTAATGCCGTCATCACCACCGTTGTCGCCACTACCGCTACCACTGCGACCCCAACCACTAGCCACGCTGTTACACTACAGCAATCACTCATGCAAGGTAAGCATCAGAGACAGAATTGTTTTTCATGAGATATCTGATCATCTTCTTTAGGAGATAATGTTTGTTTGTCAGATGATTAATATATTCATATATTATAATTCAATGTTTTGAAACATTGTCTGTTCTCCCATCCTTCTCTATAGCTCTCCTGGTCACTGTTGGTGTGCTGGGTCTGGCCATGCTATGAGGAAACTGATGCCACTGTGAATCAGGACAAGAAAACTTCACTATCCATTAACACATGCAACTGAATATTACTTAAAACATCTCAGAGGAGGTTAACTCTACACAGTACATTCCAGATTATTAGGATCATGCTTATTCTGTGTCAGCTCACCATAGGTGAAAGAAGAGAGAGTGGTGGAGGGAAGTCTCTCTTCTGCAGCCTTTGGATTGCTGTTAAATTTGCTACAAAGAGTTTTTAATTGAATGTTATGTATAAACCATTTTTGTTTGTTTAGTAACCATAAGACTGCTGGATTTATGTCTTATGAGCTACTTGATTGCAGGTAGAGGCCGCTGATGCAACTCAGTCTATAATACATATATACAATTGGGCACAAATGAGAAGCACTATTACAATCACAACTATTACAAGTGACCTAACCCTAAATCTAAATCTAGTGTACCTCCAGTACCTCGCTTTCACCAGTAGATGTCAGGCAATAATTGCATTAATTATCCAATTACTCAGCAAATCCTTGGTAAGGCCTGGAGCCGTTATGTATGAATAACTATTTCCAAGTGATTATATTCTTCTGTTTACTCTCAGATTACCCAGTCTTATGAAGGACTATAATAATTTTGTTTTGTGTCACAGCAAATTTGCATGTGTTATGTTTCTTCTTACACACACAACACAACTAAATGAATAATATATATTTATCTTTCCTGTCAGTCATAATGATGCCAGCATATGGCAGATGTGTGTTTTTATCATAATATATTTTATGTTATTCTGTGTGATATGAATGTTGAATGAGTGAATGAAAAGGTTGTTGTGGATGTTTCAACAATGTGCTTTAAATGAAGCTCTAATGCTGATATTTTCATGTGTGTGTGTTTGACAGAGATAGAACACATGCAAATGAGCAGTTGCTCATGAAAATAACTGTATGATACCAAATATTGGTGAAACTGATTTTGCACATTGCATTGTGTTACACTTTACTTTTACATATTGTTTTTGCAATTAATAAATAAATATTTTATGCAGATTAGGTCTCTTGGTGTCATTAATATTGCCTGTGAGCTGTAGAAAAATGCAGAAAATATATTATAATGAAAATACATCTGGAGACTGCTTAGGCCAAATCCAAGTCCTTTAGTATTAGGTATTTGCCAATACAAAGGCCAATTTGATACATATATTTATGTTGATACTGTCCAGTGCCCATATGCTACAATTTGAAAATGTGTTAAGATATGACCAAATGCATCCTTAAAGAAAGATTTATGCACAAGATGCTCAGTGTGCACAATAAAAATAGTAACAATAATTTTTGTTTAAAAACAGCAGCTGAAGATATGCAAAGTTGATTAAATATGCATAGCACATGAAATAACATGAAGCTCACTGAATTTGGCACAAATTATTTTTTCATGAGATACTTGATCCAAATACTTGAGGTTTTGGTTTAAAAATGATCATCTTTGTTGATAGGATATAAATGAAACTTCAACTGGGAGGATGTACTATATGTATCACTCTGTTAGTGTCTGTTGAGTCAACAAACACTAATTGGGTTCACTTGTGATTGTACAGTGGTGTTAGAGTGGAGTCCCTTCCCTTGCAAACGATCTTTGGCTGAATACAGACACCAGCTTATAGAAAGTGACTAGAAGAAGTTACTTACAGAATAAGTGTTAACTCAATTTTGAGCATTCAAATGTTTGAATCTCAAGATGCTCCCATGAATGCCACGATGATTTATTTTGAACAGAAAACACATTACGAGTGAAAGATCAAACCTTTGCCATGGTCACACCTTGTTTGGAAGAGCTGGTTGACAAGGTTGAAATATGAGCTGACTGAACCAACAAACCGTTGGTGTCAAATGTAAAAACTGTCCAAACCTGTAGTACAGGGGCGTCAAACATACAGCCCTTGGGCCAGAACTGACTCGCTAAGGGGGGTTTTCCACCCTGACCAGAATACAATACTCAATTGTGGTCGTATTTAAACCATTCATGTATTCAATATTATGCAAAGCAGCTTCTGTGCAATATTCTGTAAAACTGTAAATGTCACTCATTTCTCTTAAGGGTGTTCATCTGTTTTGTAAATAGACAGCTTGTTGTAGTAATATATATAGGTTATTATGCAATGGTTTTACTGGTCCACTCTATTTGAGATCAAATTGGGCTGTATGTGGCTCTTGAACTAAAATTTGTTTGACACCCCTGCTGTAGTAGCACTTACTGGTTGACTGGGAGGGAAAAAATATGTTTACAATGCACCATTTGTAAACTTCAATGCTGGAGCTACGTTCAAGTACAGTTAAAAAAAGAGACACAATGACATTACCTCCACGGTGAGGGAAAGTAACCAGGTACATTTACTTAAGTACAGCACTTTTTGCTCCCTGATAGCCATCATACCTTTGGCTTCACTTTTCAGACCCTGAACTACTCGGTTCGTCATTACTTAAGAAGACAAAATAAATATTGTAATACTATTTAGTAAGCACTGTGCTTCTCAAATGCAATTTTAAACTTCAAATCGAAAATCTTTGGTTTTTGGACTGTTGGTCATTTCAAGACGTCACCTTTTCCATCAGAACTTGTGATTGACATTTTGTAAACTCAACCATGGTAGGTTATAGGCAGATAGATGAATCAGTATTAAAAAATAACTGCTACAGTCGTGCAGTCGCAAATAACTGTTGCTGTTGTGATCCTAGATAACTTCAGAAAGATTACACAATGGTTATTAAGAGCCACAAATGTACAATCCATAATCAAAAACATTTCGTTACAAATCTGTTAAAACATCTGTTTGGCAGATACATCATGGGTGACTGTGGAGTCCATGAAATTCACCAAATGACCACAAGAGTCTGCCCTTGAGTATTACTCCTACCAAGGCATGGCCAGCAGAGAGCACTTAATGGAAAGACCAGCCTTCAGAGGAGCTCCCCACCTTTATCTGCCAATCAAGTTGGGCTTACATTTCCAATTACATTGTCCTGCAGTACATGCATTCAAATACCTTACATAACCAGCTCCTTCTGCCCCAATGGGGGTGTAGTGTAAAATTTGGGTGATAAATACTAACAATGAACAATGTTGTATCTGCTTAAAGGGTACTTGATTATTGATTGTTATTTGCCAAAGATAATCAAGATTGAGGGCATTGTGATAAAAGAAGAGGGTAAAAAATGTACTTGGGCAAAAGGGATTTCCCACTTTCCCACGATGGTCATCAAAATTATCATTATAAAAGGAAACATTTATCTGAGATCATTGTATCATTTCTACATATGTCTGTGTTGTTTTGGTTCCGAGGATGTTTGTTCGTCGACAAATAAAACTCTAACTGCATTCAGCTGGACAACTCTTGGTGATTTTTCTGTTTGAATCTTTTGGGACTTTGACATCTTTTAAATAACGAAGTATTGGACTGTTAATTTGCTACTACAGGGGCTATGGATGAAGTACAAACAGTGTATTTCTACGCCACCCAAATATCCACATTTCCATAATATAGCGCGATATACTGTATGTATTGGAACCTATATTTTCAAGTGAGAAATAGATAAGATGCAACATTTTGCTTACAACATGGAACAGAACCCAAAGTTGTCAAAGCAATGCATTCATGTTCCTATAAACACTTCAGGTATAAGTCTCTGTGAGATACATGGCACCAAGCGATAAGATTATCTGAACTTAAAAAAACTTGTTTTTTCTTTAATAGTTTTGGCACTTCTTCTGTGGTACACCACGTTTGTTTATTATTAAGAATCCTAACAATACTTAATATCAACAACAACAAAAGTTACAACTTCACAGAAGGGTGAATTTGCATTTCTGCATAGTACATATAGTATATATATATATATATAGTTAGAAGGTATAAAGATATAGCTATAAGAGAGTTGACATGTGTGTGAAAGACCTTGGAAATATGAAATGCAAAACTGAGCTATCAACACAACAACAAAACAACAGAAAATGATGCATATTCTGTAATTATCTGGCTGACCTTGAAGTAAGAGAGACTGAATAGATTTCCATATTTTGCTTTTGCATCATAACATGCTAAAATATGCAAACTAGCCACTTTTTGGGCCTTGCTAATTAAGCTTAATGATTGGATTGTCAAATTGAGCAGCTAATAATGAATAATCAAACAGAAAGGAACGAATCATGATGGAAATAAACATTTGTCAACCACTTATGGACCTTTAAGTTTATGATCTCCCCACTCAGGTCATACAGTGGCATCATGACATTTATCTTCCCAATATAAAGTTGAACCCTGTCCGTTAAATTCCTCTACATGACAGAATAATATAACAAGCACAATTACACAAATGAAGCAATAGGTGTGGTGCAATCCTTTCAGCTAAAGGGATTACACATGTCAAGTGTGAACAATGAGTGCAGTCACAACAGTATTAATGAATGTGTATATATGTAATATACACTGAGCTTAAGATACAGGATTGATGAACACACATGCAGACAGATCTAGAGATTAATATGGTTCCCTTTGTCCCTCTTGCCAGGTGTCCTTGCTATACCTGTAAACTGAGTCACCACAGGGTGCAGTGCTTAAACGTTTCTATAATCGTCCCCCAATAAATCTGACATTTTCAAAACACATTTTTAAAAAGGAAAGGAGTCAGGTTTGATTAGATGTTTACGAACCACAGAATGCCATTTTGAGATTCTGAGGTATGGCACATATGTTCACCATCACCTCGTTGTTCCCCTCACTCAGAAAAAGAAAAAGTCTCCTCTGTTCTTTATGTCACGAAACCAGAAATCAATGCGTATTTTCCCAAACCATTCTAAGAGAGTCAAGCAGTCAGGAGGCAAGTGATTGTTGATTGTGATCTGTTGTAGTAACATTTCTTTATGCATTTCATGCTGTTAACAATATTAAATAATAACTTAAAGAAGAGGCCTCCCATCAGTGGATCACCTGTCAACAGAAGCTTTGCTCCCCTCCTTTTTCATATTATTAATATCTCACTATGAACACTAGGAGGTGCTGTTGAACTATTGTGTACAAATTTGACTCCATTCCCTCACTAAACACAAAGAGCAGTGCTATAGCAACCACTTTGACACTAATATGGGGCAATAAAGCAATAGGATTCATAAGAAACTGTGAGTCATGGCAACTCAAACCTAAAATGTGATTTTTATATATTAGTAATAAGTAAGTCTCGCTCGCCATTATATAAACTCCTTCACTAAGTCTACTGGCCTGAAGAGATAGAGCTGTAAAACATATACTGGAAATTGGATGTCTGTTTCTTTCTTAAGGGTAGTTTTGTAGTCTTTTATAAAAATGACTGACAAATTTTATGCAGAGTTGGTGACTTTAAGGTTGGTTTGCCCCTCAAGATATAATTTAAACGTTCTTACGATAGAAAGTTTGAGGACAACAGACACGAGGATAACCACTTTTCACCATTTTTATTTGACTGTAACTTCTAGGTAACGGTCTATTACTGTGTGATTCCCATGAAGTCAAACACCAGATCATTACATCTCAAGTTGAACTTTTAATTTAGGTGCTGGTATGATGTAAATCTTACTCTCACACCATTTAATTCCCTAGATAGTTTATTTCCTGACTTCCTGAATCACAGTAATAAGGGTTTATCTTGTGTTCCCGTCAAGCCTGACTATCATTTGCAAATAGGTTTAAAGGGACAATCCACAGACTTTTCACATCAGTTTACTCATCATGAGGAGTATGACTTAGCCTGGGGGGGAAAAAGTTTAATTAGCTATGGGAGTCTAGCAGGGGCCGTCGAAAGGTTGGGGAAATAACCCTGAGTATGTAACAAGGAGACATTTTTAATAGAAAGCCTGCGTCACAAACTGAGATGCATTGTAGTACATGTAGGAGCCAGCATGTTTGCAGCGTGGCAGGAAATCTTGACCTCTGACTGGATGGATTTTGACCATCCATTCAATCAGAAGCATGCTGTAGGCTATAACTAAACTTACCATTCTTCTTCTTCTTTTTTTTTTAGGGTGAAAGCTTTGTGGGAGTCAAATACAACATTGGTGGAGTATAGCTACTCCTTTAACCCGTCTTTACCGTTAGATGGATGGCAAAAGAGACCGCTTACAACCTCCACAATCCATCCTGCTAAAAACAGTATTTGTAAATACAGTTACGAACATGTTTGTTCCCTATCATTATGGTTCTTTAGCAGCTGTTGTAAGAACATAGAAACAGACCCACTTCAGCAGCAGCATATTTCAATATTTTACACCATGCCTCAACCATTTTCATTAAATTATGCTTAATTACAAAGAGATTTAATTATCTCCCACTGCGTATAAATAACGTACAATTTTTAGCTGAACAATAAAACATCAGAGGTTTCTTTTTTGCAATTACGCCGCCCTGGGTGGGGTAACGTTTTTTTTTAATTATTATTGTCTATTCATTTAAGTTACTCTGGGGGTAAAAATGGAAAGTTTGAGTGCTGAGGGGGACTGTGGGGCTCTTGTTAGGTGAGAGGAGGAGGAGGAGGAGAGGGAGGTGGGAGTGCGTGGGACTGCCGGGCAGACGGAGAAAGGGGGGTGGTTGGGTAGGTGGGGGGGTGGATTTCAAGCTTGGACATTCCCAGCCTGGGAAATACAGCGCAGAGAGTGTAAGGCCGGGGGAGAGAGACGGACTGTTTTTACGCACTGAATTCAACTAAAGGAAATTACGGTGGCTGTGAAATAAGACTTTGGTAATAACTGAAGGGAGAAAGTTTTTGCGGAGAATGCGGAGAGGAAGCGAATCCAGGAAAGGAGCTGAGGACTATGTAGGAATTCCCGACTGAAGTCATGGTAAGTCCCCTGTTTTTTAAGCCATGGGAAGTCCAGGATTGTCCGGGAAATGTTTTTTAAAAAAAATCATCTTCTAGATAAAGAAGAGAGTCTGTTATTGTTCAGGCTTTAGCCATGCATCCCAAAAATATTCCCAAACTCCTTCAAAGTACTAAAAGTGCACGTGCCATTATTACAATTTTTTTAAGTCCTATGTTAGGATGTTATCATTGGATTTCATGTTTTTGACTTAAGGTAACTTGACATTTTAAAGTTTTTCCTTATGAATTCAGTTACAGATTTCAATGTAGGATACTTTCATATTTTACAAACATCCAGGCAGCCATATGTGCTTTCAAAACTTGAAATAGCATTTCTTCTATGTATCTTTTCATCACTTCTCACGGAGGCATGCATTGGAAGATAAGTCAGCAGTTCATTTAATAGCTTGCAAAGTTGTCAAATCCCAGTGGCAGCAAGTTATAATGACATGATTTAAGTTGTGCGACGTTGGATGTTTTTTGTGGTCGACTTGTAGAGGGAATTAGGGGCTCCAAGAAAGAGAATAAACCCTCTGTTGCATCTCTGGGGATTTTGTTTACCATCTCCACCCACACATGGTGTGATCAGTGACATACAGAGACGCAGAGACAGAAAGATGAGTCAGGCAGACAGGCAGGCACATCCACACATACAGTATAAGGAGGTAAATTAAATTAAGAAAGAAAGGAATTAACAAAAAAAAAGATTTAGATCATGTTCCCGCTCCTGTAGGGTGGAGCAGTTTGGCAGAGAGAGGAAGTGAAAAAAAAAGTAGAGAGAAAGGGAGAGCTGGAGAGGGAAAGAGCGGAATAAAAGAGGAGGGTAGGGTTACTTTTTATTTTAGGAGACTTGGATGGGAGCAGCAGTGGTTTCAGTGATGCCGCATTTTCCACATTGGACCTGGGAGAAAAGGGGGGGAGAGGGAGAGAGAGAAATATAAAGAGAGAAAGAGGAACAAGGCATGGCATGGACTTCAGGGCAGGAAGAACATGTGCAGTACCAATTCATCCTCCTCAGTAGCCAATTGGGAAAGTTTAGGATGGAAAACAGCAACAGATGTACACACAAACCGCATAAAATCACAACAAAATCACACAGCAGTGTTCAAATTCTTTCACTGTTACATCAAGCTCATTAGAGTGACTGCATCAGCTGTTTTCGTGAACAATCATTTGCCCAGTACATAAAAACACTGCAAGAGGAACGAATTCAATCACACATACTCGCTCAGGGACAAACATGGCTGCTAACACATGCACATAGGTGTTAAAATGCATCAGCAAACAGTTATGCACACACGCACACACACACACACACAACTGGACACTATTGCCAAGAATATGTGGCAGAGGGTATTTCCATTGCCTCTGTCTGTCTGTCTGATTTTGAAACTCAAATGGCATGTACCAGTCCTCGAGTCTGGCAAGATTATCTTTTTTAAAAGTCTTGTGAAAGTTAACAAACGATCCTCTGTGTTTGTATTAATCTACTTGGAGTACCAGGCGGGTGGAGATAACAGCACTAAAACACTCCAGACGGGGTCAGCTATGTTGTCAATCACAGGAATCTTTCTTTAACTGAGTTTCCTGTGATTGTCGAGACACTCTGACACATACAGTGCAGGCAGAAAAAGGATGGCCACTTTTCAACGCTGCACTCTGTTGCATGTTGGCATCGAATAAGCGTCTTTATTAGGAATCCAAGAGGCTTCTGAGTTCATTTTAAATTGGCATTTCAACATAACTTCTATCGTACTTTGTTGTAAAAATACAGAATATATAGAAAATGTGATCAAGAAACTAAAGGATAAATCTAGTTTTTTATAATGTAGGACTTTGTTTTTGTAGTTTTGGCCATTGTTTCTATCAATAATAAGGACAATGTACTCACCAAGTTAATTGCTGAGAAATGGAAAGATGCCAACCTCCTCTGACCGAGCCAGCTAACTTCCTGCAGTCTTTCCAAAGAAATGGATGGCATAGATGTATCCAATGATACGGCTGTTACAGATATCTCTGATGTTGGCATGGATTAAATCCTGACTATGCATTTTGGTGTGCTTGTTACGCTCAAAAAATGTATTCTGCCTTTTACCTTCTGAAATGATTGTATGTAGGAAAAGGTATTTTTGCATCACGTGATCCTGCAATGCCTAGTGTAACCACTAGGTCAAAATTGCAGCCCTGCAGCATTTGGGCTTGCAGCCTCCAGAACAAATTCCTGGTTCAATTTTCAGCCACCAAACTTACCGTAGTTGTGCGCACATAGTTTTTCTGTTCAAGTAAGGATTATTACTGGCTTTTAAGGTGTGATTACTTTCAATTTTAATACCAAATTAAGTAGTTTTGATCTCTTTGATTTTGCTTTTGTCATTTGATTGTCAGTTAACCCCTCCTGTTTCTTGCCCAAACAAACTTCAGGGTTGCGATGTGTTCTTGAATATTAGCAGTTATGTTGGTGAGTTCAACGGTACTACAGCAGATACAGGGGAACATAAGTATTCCTTTTACGTTGTGTTTAACTCCTGTATTGACTCTACTTTTTAGCTCCGTTTTGGTCTCCACCAGCTCTTGAGGGAAATATATGGTTCTTAAGCTGTTAAATGCTCCATTATGTCTACCAGCTAGTAACTAAGTTTTTAAGAGCTTTGTTGCTGCAAAAGCTGCCTGCTGAGACCGAAAGCAGTGTAGATAAGAACAGCAGGAGTGAACCAAAACAGTAAAGTTGTGATTCATTGACAACATAGAAATATTGAATATAGCTGCTGTAAAGCTACTTTTTTACATTAGGAAAATTCAGTCACCAAAAACACCAGTTACACCACCAAATGTGTCAAAATGCCACACTCCGTCTCATTTCTCATGATACACTTCTTGTACCTTGCATACTATTCAAATAAGAAACAATGAATGGATGACGTTTTGTGTGAGATCTCATCTGGTGTGAAACTTGCTTAAATCCGTAAAACATCCAGGCAAGCTGTTTGACCTACTGTATGTCAAGTTAGATTATACAGGAAGATTTAGGAAAGGAAATCAGTTTCAGGGCTCTCCTCTTTCCTCATCCTCTGTTTTCCCTTTCTCTGTCTGCTTCTTTATCCCTGTCTCCTCTCCATACCTCCCCGCTTCTTTTTTTCTGATCCCTCTTTCTCTGTTGCATTCTTTCTCTTTTTTTTTTTATACAAATCATGTCATCTTCTATCAGCCCCCCAACCCACCCTTCTCCTGGCTTCTTTCTGCTCTATCTCCCTTCCTCTCTTTCTCTGTCCTTCGCATACTGTAGGGGTCTACATCTGGTTTCTATCATGGTTGGTGCTGCTCTTGTTTCCCATCGATCTCTCCCACTGGTCAGCCTCCTCCTCCTCTGTCTTTTCTTTTTTCCTCTTTCGGTCTAAGCCCTCCCTCTCTCTCTCAATGTCTCTCTGTCACTTTGTCTCTCTTCAGACAACTCAATCAGTTTTTCATTTCACTCATGCGTCAATAAGCTGGATTGGCTTGAAAGACAATCCAAGTGCTATATACAGTATTTTACAAAGCCACTTGAGTTTCCACTTTTTTGCTTTGTCTCCCTCTCTCTGTCTTTGATTACCTTTCTCTCCTTTCTCTTCTTTTCTGGACTGACACTGTCTCTATTTTGCTCTGCGTCAAGCATCTGTTTTGGACGACTACCGCTGCCTCTTCCGTTTCAGCTTGGGGAGAAAGACAGGAAGTCTGACGCAAAAATGACAAACCTTTATTCCGTACAGTCTGTCCATATTCAGCACACAAAAAAGAGGATGCACACTCATGCTTACCGCCCCTCACCGACACACTACTGTAGGTGCTACATGAACACACACACTTTTCCGGAGACACACACTATTGACTGTAAATAACAGTGGAAAAGTGAGTGTGACAGTGTTGACATTGTTTGGTGCCAGAGCATTTAGCAGATATAAACTGTGGTGAACCTGACGCTTTGTCGATCTGTAAATAAGTGAACAAAAACAACATGAAACAATTTAGAGTCACATGGGAGCTTGAAGTTAGTTGTTATATTCTTCATTAAGTATGACAAAAGAAACAAAAAAATGGTTCACCTAGTACTTTTTGACCAGAACTTTCAACCACATCTCACAGTCCTCCTCAGCAGATGGAGTTTGCTCGGTTGTCATCATGCAACCCAAATATGGAACTTCAGTTACACAGTGACTTTTAAGGAGTCCCCCTCCACTCAAAAATCTGTTTTTGTTCTTGTGCCTTTGCTTGGGTGTTTGAGCTTCACTGTGCAGAACGATGCATGTGCAGAGTTTGGCACCAGAGGATTGTTTTCACATTCATCTGCTGAAAGTGGAAAGTTTCACTCACTGAAAATCCAAGTCTAAGGCGTGTACTTAGGGGTATGATTTGTGACATCACAACTAGTTTGGGAGCCAATAGTGGTCCAGTATGCAGCTTACACAAGCGTGATGTGGAAACTTGACACTGACAATGAACTTTTTTTTAGGAGACATCTTGTGACCAACAGTTATACTTTTGAAATTTTAACAAGGTAGTTGAAAACTCAGATCAGGCACAATTTATTACTCCAAACAAAGGATTTTTATTTATGTCTTAAAACATCAGTGGAGCGGATAAAAAAACAACAACATGATTTTACCATGTACTTGGTAAATTCTAAAAACTGTACAATGACACTGTATTGAACCTCTTTTCACACCCCAAATATTTTGTTTGTACTATTTTATATACATTTAACCCATATAGTAAAAGATATAATTTTAGTCTGAGCAGTAATTTCCCTTCTGCAGAAAATGAGGATGTTCACTTTGCTCCAGAATGGTGACATGTGTTGCAAAAAACATTCATTAGTAAGATCATCACTCAAAAACAAGTCTATTTATTAAGTAGGAATAGTCACATGCACTTTTGTGGTGAAGGCTCTAATTCTAAAATAATCTGACATGTTTCCTGTCAGGCTCCCAACTGAGGTCTGTCCCTCATGATCTTTCTAGTTTGGTTGTCTTTGGAAATCACATGTGTACAGTTAGTTCTCAAAAAGAATGCAAATAATGCTGGTAGCATTTGCTGGGAACTGTAAGAGTAATGCAAAACCTTGATTCCAGATGCATTGCATTATATTACATACGTTCCGATGCTTTTGTCCAAAGTGACTTACTTCAAGTAAGATATGTGAGTGCATTAGCATTAAGAGTTCGATTGAAGAGTAAGTGGATTATACCTATGGTCCCTTAAAGAGGAGGCACCGGGCTTTTCATGAAAGTTTCCTTCTGTCTTGGACTCTGAAATGTAACTTAGTTTACAAATTTAATCAGGGCTTTGTTTCATGTGCATGCATGGGTCTGTGAATTGCATTAGATGTACTGTTACTTTGAACTAGGTTATAGGTTAGATGGGAGTAAAGTATAGCTACATAAATCATCTTGATCTGATACCCCGACTAAACATATGACATAGCAGTAGTAATCTTACAGGATTTTGTAGGTTGGTAGAAAAGCATCATCACTCTTTTCCTCTGGATTAGACATCAGTCAGAGTATATTTTGCTGCCAGTCTGAAGTTACATTCTTTGGATATTATCACTGGTGTATCCTGTTGAAAACTGTGTATACAGGCATGCATACACAAAGAGAGTCAATGTTGAATGAAAAAAGGGTAAAAGGTTCTGGTGGCATAGAATTGTTCATCACACGTCCAAACCAAATATTGTTGCAGGCAAGCTAGCTTGACACTAAGTAAGCGACAATGATTTTAGCTCGTCTGCCAGTCTCAATATCAACAAAAGACTTGGTATAAAATTGTAGCTAATGTGTGTAAAATGTGGTTTCAGATAAGCTCTCCAATCTTGAGTGGCCCATTTGTACCAATGCTTAAGTAATGAAGCTCAGTGAATGGTACATTGTTGTCTGTTTGCTTTCTGACACAAACCTCATATTTGATCCTGAGAAGCTCTATTGAGTCAGATGAGCTCAGATTTCTGCGTTCCCATTCAACTTGATTCTCTTGAAAGTATGGAAGCTCTGCAAAACAGGCAGAGCCCAGTAGAGCACAATCTTAGGTACATACAACAACGTGTTTTGTCTTGAGTAAACATTTATACATTAAAATGACACCACTGTCAGATCAGCAATAAGTGTTAGCATTTAATTAGTGTCATATTGAATTAACGCAAGTCTTGGGGGATGCTTTAAAAAGGTTTTAGTCTAAGAGGAAGCTCCTGCTGGCTTGTCTTGCAATCCCCCGAACCCCCCACTGTGCTTTTTACTAGACTAAATATGTTCTGTCAGTGAGCCAGAAGGCAGTTTGAGCCTCTTTTACAACCACTACACCTAGTACAACACACTCTCCGACTGATGTTTACCATAATCTATGCACTGAGACACCTCCTCCTGTATACAGGATGTACAGTATGTCTTCTTTACACAGACTTTAATATAACCGGCTTGAAATCCTTTTTCAAATATTGCAAGATTTGTGTTGCGTTTAATTTAGAGAGCACTGTTGGAGACTTTAATACATGAGTTAGAAACATCTCCAATACAGCATTATGCTATAACACGTCTGCTTCAATTGTCTGTTTTTACTTAGTTATCACAACTTATTTAATTTAGTCTTTGTCTTAAATAAATAAGAGCACATCTTCAAATATGGTGGCTTAATCAAACATGTTTCCATGGTGCATGAAGTGCACCCACACTTTTTTTGTATTGTTTCAATGTAACGACTTTTCAAAAAGTTAACTGCTCAGAAACTATAGGTGGCAGAACTTTTATTTATTTTTAAGATAATAAGGAATTACTCTTTTGTCCTTTTAAGATAAGCATTTTACAGACTGTGTGGCTGCCAAAAACATCTAGTGTTTTTGTTCACTGAAACCCAGTAGACTAAGATGACCATTGAGTTTCTCTGCTTCATGTGTCATGTGTTCAGTAACATTTATGCAGGATTTGATTTTTGTTCCCTCCAATTTGCCATATACCTCCCAACCAAAGTTTAAAAAAAATCTTCAGGATTTTGAGCCCAATGTTGTTGTTGCCATAACGACTAAAGTTTGAAAGTTGAAAAAAATTGCTTTGCAGCCAAGAGATTGGATAAGGACACAAGATGGATCATCTCCTGTGAATGACCCTGAGCTACTTCAGCAGAGCAGGTCTCCAGCCAGAGTTATACTGTAGATCTGATGTGACTTTTTTAAGCGGTCTGTCTTGTTAATAAGTCTCACACTTTCCTGTTTGGTTCTCAACTCTCCATTCAGAAAGCGACCTCCAGTGGCCCCTTTTTTTTGTTATTTTACTTTATTTTGCTTGTTCTCATCAGTTCCTAAATTTCCATTTTCTCCTTCTTTCTGTCATGCTTTGGTAAAATAACAATTCTTGACATTTGTCTTAAACTTCATTTGAATTAATTTTATTAGGACATTTCAGACTAGGTTGCGTAAGTTTGTCTCAGAAAAACTACAAATACTTTCCTGTTTTTGGTACTCATTCTATCATCCTTTGTGGCTAACCCCTAGCCCCCTCTGTACATATAAACAAACCTCAAAAATAATTCTTAAATTCTGTTGAACCTAGGTCTTCTTCCACAAACCTCTCACACCACCACCAGCTCATTCCCTCCTGGCCTCCCTCGCTAGCCGCTCTTCTCTTTTTCCGTACACTCTGTTCTACCCATTCTGGGTTCTCTCCCATGGCTTTCTATCCATCCCCTCGGTTGTTGTAGTTATTCAGCATAATATGCCGACTGTTGAAGAGAATCTCAACATAATTGTTGTCAGATGACATTCATAGAGTCGGATGGAGGTGAAACAAAGAAAGTTGGGTATGAAAAAAAGAGACGAGGAAAGAAAGAGCAACTACAGGGATAAAAAAAAAACTGAGAGGAGAAGCAGATGGTAGGTTTAAGAGGAAGTGTGGAGGGAGGCAGAGAGAAAGAGAGAGGTTAGGAAAGAGAGAGAAAAAGTTGCAGGTTGCCATGCCAACAGGCCATGTAGAAAAATAAACACTATGTGTTACGTGCCCTGCTCTGTCACCCTCCAACTCACAAGCTGGCCCTGTTATGACGTGCGTGTGTGTGTGCGTGCGTGCGTGCGTGCGTGCGTGCGTGCGTGCGTGTGTGTGTGTGTGTGTGTGTGTGTGTGTGTGTGTGTGTGTGTGCATGCGTGTGTGAGTGTGTGTAAATGTGCATACGTTTTTTGCACATGCATGTATGGTATGTGTGTGCATGTGTGTGAATGTGCATACGTCTGCACATGCATGTATGGTATGTATGTATGTGTGTGTGTGTGTGTGTATGTGTGTGTGTGTGTGTGTGTGTGTGTGTGTGTGTGTGTGTGTAAATGTTCATACGTTTTTTGCACATGCATGTATGGTATGTGTGTATGTATGTATGTATGTGTGTGTGTGTGTGTGTGTGTGTGTGTGTGTGTGTGTGTGTATGTGTGTGTGTGTGTGTCTTCGTGCGTGCGTGTGTGTGTGTGTGTGTGTGTGTGTATTAGTGTGTAGTTTCACTCTTTTGTTCTGGGGGTTTTTACATTCACTGGCCCTTAGAGGAAATGTTTGACACTCCCCAGACTTTAGAACAGGAAGTTGAAAGTAGAGTATGTGTGTATATTTGTGTGTGTGTATGTGTGTCAACAAGAGGCGAGACAAGCCGGCTGTTAAACACAAACACAGACATTAGAGTTGACTCACTGTCCATTTATGGATTAACCCTTTGTTACCATCTTTGTCTCTTTCAGGGTTCGGAGGCAATGGAGGATTGCGTGCAGGGGGCGCTCTCATCTCTTTATCCTCCCTTTGAGAGCACGGCGCCGCCCCTCCTCTCCCAGGTAGATCTCACAAGCACACACGCCTTAATTCCGGCCTTTACAGTAATAAACATGGGTATATAAATGATGCAGATTCAATTAAATGATAAGGATGTTGAGAGTGGGGAAGTTGATGTTCTGTGCAGATAGAATGGCCTTCTCCTGATATAAACTACTGCTAGAAGCCAACACAAACAAAATCTAGCCATCTGGTCAATTATAGCCAAACTCTACTCCTCTAACCAGGATTTTGACATGACGTGTACTGCCAAACATGTTCACTGTTTTCAAGTTTTGAACTTTTATTGTAGGAGTGGTCAGCTGGATAAAAATATCATATCTCCAGCTTGGCATCACAAATGCTAAAGTCATATCTGTTATCATGTGAAATCCTCATATTTTTCTTTAAGCATGGTTTCAACAATTACCCCTGCTATGTTAAGTAATGAAAGTTTTTTAATTGGTTTGTTCCAAGTTGCCATGTAGCTCCCATTCATAATCCTTTGCTGCCAGGGAAAAATAAAGCTGCCTGATGAAATAATATGGATCAAGTGAAGCAGCCTTTGTGATTTTCGTGTTTTGAATTTCTGATTACATGCTGTCTGAGTCGAGGAAATTCTTCCACTCTTGGGCAAACGAAACCCTTCCGAAATCCATTGGACACAGTCGAGAATGCAAGGCGGTGGAGCTTAAACAAAGACTGCTCTTACTTCATGAGAAGCTGATAATATGAAGAAGAAAGGTTTTCACAGTCAGAGCAATGATTTATGAAGTCTGCAACATTTCGTTTCGTGCTAATCATATCCCCCCCCCCCCTTCTACGTATTTGTCCAGGTCTTCTCTGTCCTGGAGTCGACCTATCAACATGACAGTCTTCGCTACCTCTTGGACTACTTTGTTCCTGCCAAGCACCTCCTGCACAAACTCCAGCAGCATGCCTGTGTGAGTTCCAAACTGCAAACACTGTAGATGAGAACACACACAGAGCTGTATAATCAGAGCAGGTTCATCTGTCAAATGCAAGAGGTGTAGAGTGAGAAATGTACCAGCTGTTAGTGCTTTGATTCTAATTAATGAATGTTAATCTTTTGGAGAAAATGGCCCATCAGGTCAGTGTGTGTGTGTACTGACAGCTGTTTTTAAGTATATGGGACAGTCAAGAGATTGAAGGAAAGTCACAAGTCTTAATAAGGCTTCACTTGTTTTTAAGTCTTTTGGGGAAAGACAGAGTCGACTGAAAAATCCAAAGCAAGTCTCTATTTATGTCAAAGTTACGTTTGTGTTTTAGCTTTCTGAGGCAAGTTCAAGTCAGTCAAAACAAGTCTTAAGTCAAGCCTCTAGTTCTGATGGAAAAGTTTCAAGTCTTTATAAGGCTTTAGATGTTAAGTCTCTTTGGGAAACATCAAGTCAACTGATACATCAAAGCCATATGAGGTCTTAAGTCTTCACAAGGCTTCACTTGTTTCTGTTTTGGGTAAAATCCAAGGCCAGTCTCATGTGTCATTAAAGCAATTCTCAAGTCACATTTCAAGTCAACTGAGAGTCTTCAGTCATCTCTCAAGTTCTAAATGACAAGTCTAAATGAGTCTTCATGAAAGTTTCACATGTTTTAAAGTGTTTTAGGGGCGATTTCAAGTCAAGTCTCAAGTCAATTGAAACAAAGTCATAAATCAAGTCTCAAGTCCTAAAGGACAAGAAGGCTTCATAAGGCTTGACTTCTTATTCAGTATTTTGAGGGCAAGTCCAAGTCAAGTCTTGAGTTTGTAACACAGGTCTTCATTGACAAATTACAAGTCATTAACTTCTGTGATTGCTGACCATTAAAATGTTTCTGAAATTTCTCTTTCAAAGCTGTTTTAATAGTGTTGTATTTAGAAAGCTAAGACAGAGTTGATTCAAAACACTACCAGTATAATTAAAGTAAGTAAAGTAAGTTCTGACATACATGTTTCCACTTTCAAATATCAAGTCAAGTAAAATCTTAAGGTAGTCAAAACTTAAGTAAGTAAAGTCCCTCAGCGCAGGCAAGTCCAAGTCAATCTCAAGTCCCTTTAAGTCTCAGCTATGTACATTGTTGACACCAGTGCAGAACCACATTATGAATTTAATGAGTGTCACAGTACCTGGTGGCATGAAGACCCCAGTGCAAAGAGAGTTCATGGCACGCATAATTTGACACATGCGTGACCCTATAACATTTACTAACTTCACTGTGGAGGGTCGAGTCAGCTCTAAAACACTCGCTGAACAGTTAAATTAGCGAAAGTGGCTGGTGAAATTTGAGATTTACCAGCCGCTGTGACCTGCAGAGGTAGTTTCCTGCCTTGGAAGCTCCACTGAAAAGACAGAGAGGCGTGAAATACAGTGAAGTGAAGCATAAGTAAAGGATTACTGGTTGTTAAGCACAAGCACAAAAACAAATATATGGAAATAGTATCATAGGATACACTATGCAAACACTGTGCAATCATTCAACTTCCACTTTGTATCCTCACATCAGTCTCTCGCACTTTCTGCTTTCCACACACACACAACTAAGATGCAACATGTGCGTAAATCAAAGCTTGGTGGTTTACACTGAACAACATTCCTTTTATTTTACTTTCCGTTAGACAAAGATAAACAACACACGCTGTTTAGCACAAGCTGGCAGGCTTAGAACTGTCTCATATTTCCCTCTTCAGTTTTCCTAGACTTACACACACACACACACACATGCACATGCATTGTGAGCAAACTATGTTTTCATTGTCGTTGAGTGGAGCTGCCTGGGACGGGAGTTAGACTGTGAGTCATGATGTTAATTCCTTCCATATGTGAGTGTGTTACTGCTGTGAGAGAAAGCGAGAGTGAGTAACAGAGAAGCGGTTGGAGTGGAATGGAAGGAGAAAATGAACATGGCTTTCATTCACCGTGCTTGCATGTGCGTGTGTGTGTGTGTCCGAAAAAAGAGAAGATGCTGGAAGTCGCAGACTATAGTAGGCTGATTGAGGAATGGTTGAGAAATGGGAGGTGGTGAAGAAGGAGCAAACACTGGGGTACATTGAGGAAGAAGTAGGAGGAGGCGCTGGAGGGGGGTGGGGGGTGGCGGGGGGTTGGAGGAGACAGAGAGTTACAGAATGTGGGCTGATTCAAAACAGACAAACTTTTTAAAAGAGCAAAAGTCAAGCATGCTTTTTAATGCAAATATTCACCCTGACAGATATCAGAATGAAACTTTGCCACTTTGCAAGAGAACAGACACGCAAACAGACAGGAGAGAGGCATGAAGGGAAAGAAATTGAATAAGGGGCAGGGAGTTAGAGAAGAGAAGATGGAAGAGAGGTCGAATCAGGAATATAATTCGATCACGTCTCGTGAGTCTGGAGGGTATGTAGGGGGGAGGGAGCAGCCTTGTGTCAGTCGATTAGATGTGACTGGGAACAGCAGAGAGAGGTTCTGGGTGAGTTTCATACCTCAGACTATGAAAGAGAGAGAGAGAGGGTATTAGACACAACACAAGATTGATTTAGGTTGGAATAGTATTTGGATGAAGGTGTATTTTCCTACAGTAGATTAATGGTGCATACGCTCACACTGGGGGCCTTCTCTCCTCTAAAACGAGCTCTACTACTCCTTATAGGAATTTCTATATTTAGAACCGTGTTGTTTAGTGTGAATGATTTAGATTGATTTCCTCAGTTTTGCAGAGCTTATGAAATGGTGGAATGCTTTCACAGTGGCTGGCTGTTGTGAAGAGCTGGCCATCTGCATGTTTCTGTGTGACTCGCATTGACTCTGCAGCTATCTAGATTTTTCTCACTGTGTAATGCTAGCTAAGCAGTTTTACACTTTGAAAACACTGTATGAGTCACATGTCATGACATTTCGGCAAGTTGGCAAGAGATTTTGAATACTGTTGACTGATGTGGTATCAGTTCTAGAAACTCAACTCATCTGAATACCGCAGCCAAACACAAACATGCAGGAGGGATCCAACTGGCTCATGCAGGCTCCGGTTTTCTGAATGGTAGGGCCAGATTGTGTGTGAGCATTAAATAACTTTTGGCAAGAGGGGACTCTGAAAGGCAAGATTTCAAAAGGGCAGTGATTACACAACACAAGAGGTACAGAGAGAACACTTGACACATGAGATTTAATTTAAATGCAGATGTGGATAGTTGTGTTACTTATACATCTAATACACTTTCTGCCTCTCTTTTTCTTTTTCTACTCTTTTTCTACATTGCATTTCAGTCTCAGTACCTGGGCTGCCTGTTTCTGCATTCCGGCTGGCCTCTGTGTCTTGGCGAAAAAGTGGTTGTCCAGCTCTCCACACTAGACTGGAGGCTCTTGCGCAGTAATGACTTCTACCTGCAGGTGGTGCCCTTCTCTACACGCTGTCCTCGACTAGCCCTAAAATGTTTAGCCCCTGGGGGACGCACTGTCCAAGAAATCTTGGTACCTGAGTCCCAGCACCCTCTTGTGTTCACCACTGAGTGGCTGCATAGTGTCAACAAAGAGCGGGGCCACAAGAGAGAAGGTAAGGCCCTGTACTTCCGTCAAAATGTTTTGTTCCTTTTAAACACCGTTATTTAAAAGGTTAAAAGTCAGGATATGGTCTGTGAGGTTAATATAATCCAGGATTATGTCTATTGTAAGGTTTTTCAGTGAAAAGTGGTTAAAGCCTTCCAGCTTGAACTGTGAAGAAGACTACAGGGAAAACAGATGTGGTCATGGCTAGAGGAGACAAGTTTATAAGCAAGGGATGGCATGTGGAAGGACAACAAGAAATGGGAGTGATATATTGTGTCAGAGGGTGGTGACAAAAACCAAAGGATGAGCTAACAAATTTCAAACTGAAAACATTTGTTTTCCATCTAGCTTAAGTTGGTGTCTTCATTTTTAAGTTGAGTAACTTGACATTAAGTTGGCTTAAGCACCAAACAATGTTGTATTTTACTCTTAATCCCCTCTTGTCTCCCTACAGTTGGAGGAGGTCTTGACACCTGCTTGGTCAGTACATGTGATGGTGTGGTGCGCCTTCCGTGGAAGGAGGTTGTCTACCCCAAATTCATCCATGACCCCTCTGAAGACCTGGGCATGATGTCTAACCACAAGGGCTCCATACCCAACCGCCTACCTAGTGAGGGGGGAAGTACTCTTGGGGGCTGGGGTGGCTCATCATCTGGAGAACTGGACTCCTGGTCCTGGGATGAGGAAGAGGATGATGATTTACCAGATGGCTTGGACTCCGAACCTGCTCTACCCAGGCGAAGACGCAGCGAAGATGGGCTCGGACGGACAGCAAGACACCCTCAGCTGGACGGGGACTATGTAGAGCTGTTGGAGCCCAGAGGTGGTCCTGACGGAGGGGTTGACCCAAGGCAGAGGTACCTGGAGATGCATGGGATCTGTAAGACAAAGACTTTGCCTCTGTGTAGGAGAGGTAAGGCCATCAAACTCCGGAAAGGAAGAGCTTGGGGTTATGGGAGACTGGAAGGATTTGGCAGCTTTCGAGCTGTCCATGGGGCCAAAAGAGATGTGGTGGCCCCCAAAGCTGATGTGTTATCGCCTAGGCCTCCAACAGGAGTCACTGAACCAAGCAGAGGACGGCGGTCTTACTCCTCTTCTGTTCATGACTCAGATGAAGGAGATAAAATAAGTAGAGACTCTGGGAGCCTGGGAAACCACCGGCTTTATTTTGATGGCCCATTTAAAGAGAGGAGGCCTGGCGTGGGAAGGGAGAGAGAGACTAATGGTGTCACACAGCCATGCAGAGATGATCATAGAAGTAAAGACTGTGAAAGTGGTGATAGTTCGGTCACAAATGAGATCCTTGACATGACGAACCACAAAGTTGGGCATGTTATAGAGGGTCACTCAGATCAAGGATCTCATTCGGACTCTGTCTTTGAGGATACAGAAAAAACAGTGAGCGGAGACAGTGATGCCACCACCCCAACATCAGATGCACCAGAAAGACCATTCACTGGAGGTTCAGCAGGTGGAGAGAAAGCTAACAGTGAAACTAAAATAAAGAGTTCATCCAACGCAAAGGTGACAGAAGAAAGGGATGAAGGGAAAAACGAGAACAGAGTGTGTCCCAGAGGAAAGGAATTAAAAACTGCAGGATTCAGAGTACCAAGGTAAATATTTTTTTCTTATGGGGCACCAAACTATTTCTTCTTATTTGTATTGTTTTTCACACTTACATATGAAAGTACAGATCAGTAACACTGAGGTGTAAACCTTGGTGCACAAGGTACAGGTTGTCTGAACTTAGACACATATAGGCCTGTAGTCAATGACGGAAGACACAAACTGAAGAACACTATGTCTGAACAACATAGTTATTAACTTTATTTTGTACTTCATTAAAACCTTCCTGTGCTTTGTCTTAAGGAGGAAGAGGAAGGGAAGGGGGGCCAAAGGGAGGGCTAGGTCTGGTGGCCGTGCAAACCAAAGGGTCTTAAAACTGCAGGGTAAAGCTCCTCAACCAAGTCCCACCACAGGCTCTGCCTCAACACAACCACCAATCACAGAAGAAAACCAACCAGAGACAGAAGAACAGGCATATAAACTTGATGGAGAATGCACATCAACGAATGAGGGGACAGAAAACTCAAAGAAAAGCAGTGCAGGTGGGAGGAAAGCTGAAATTTAATGCATGAACATCAGGTCCTAAAATACCTTTAGAATATTTGATTTAACCTTTGTATTTCTTTACAGAGACAAAAGCTGAATCTTTGCCTGCTTGTAATGGTCAATCAGGCACATCCTTATTTAACCACTCAAATGAGGAGTCAGGGACAGCAGAGGTATGTCCCGACCAACTAAATGGCGTTACACCTAAAGACCCTCCTCTGCTGAGGGAACTGGACACCGCGCTTCTCCAGTCAGGGAAGCTGAAGTTGACAGGCAAGTATTTTACAGGCCTCATGTATTTTTGTCATGCTAGTCAGTCTAAATACTCTCCAGTACATGGAGAGCCTTTGCAGTTAGTCTTGTAAATGTGTGACTTTGTTGTTGTCTTTGCTGCTGAAGGCCTGTTCACCTACGTAAGTGGGTTAATAGCTCTTTAACCCTTAGCGCCCAATCAAAAATCACACCCCTGTTTTCTTCTTTAGCATCTCAGTCATAACTCAGTAAGATCTGAACACCCCCTAACATGCACAAACCCAACCCTAACCCTAACCCTACATGCTACATATACTGTTGGATTCAGTGTGACTTACATTCTCTGGAGATATCAATATATCCAATGTCCATTGTGGATAAATGTCCATAAATCTTGTTAGAAATTAAAGGAAAAAGACCCTGCTTACAACCTACAACAAGATCACGCCTTACAATTATCACTTTTTCACAAGTTTCAAAGTAATCCAATAGTTTTTATCTGTACATCCATTGCAACAGTGTACACATGAATTGCTAATAAATAATTCAACATTACTTTTCATGGTGCAAATTTGAGAAATAGGCAACAAAAAAACAGGGCTCAAGGTGTAGCCCACAGCTAACTTGCTTACTTTATGCTAGCATTAAACCTCCCCCAAAGTATTATGGGATTGTAGTTCCAAAAAACATTGTTATCCCAAACCAAAGTGGATGATTCTATTGAGCTTACAGGATTTATAAAGCAAATAAACTAATATAATGTCTAATCAGTCTCAGCATGCAGCAACTTTCTCTTGGCCTCATCTCAGAATTCTTTATGTTTACCAACCACAGGTACGGTGGACAGGTTGGGACGTGCTTTGGTTGTTACAGAGACAAATGGATCAGACGAAGGTTTCTGTGAGGAGGAGATTGCTCGGGTACTGGCTTGCTACTACAGGATCACTCGGTAAGACTGCTGCTTCCAATCAAAAAATTAGTTC
Source organism: Scomber scombrus (assembly GCF_963691925.1). Classification (NCBI taxonomy): domain Eukaryota; kingdom Metazoa; phylum Chordata; class Actinopteri; order Scombriformes; family Scombridae; genus Scomber; species Scomber scombrus. Next base: position 8,180,593 of record NC_084992.1, on the reverse strand, counting down.
AGAGATACATTGTCAGTGGTTTGATAGTTTTAGTAATTCCTTTAGGGTAATATTTCATTGCACAATACCCCATTCAGTAACATAAAATCTCTGTTGTCTCTGATTCACCACATGCTCATGCCCCGTTTTCAGCTGCAGGTCTACTTTGACTTGAATAATCTTTTCTTGTTACCCCACTGTTTTAGAAACCTGCTTAGTCAAATGTGCTGCATTTGATTTGACTTGCTTTTTGCTGAGTTTGCCAAATATAGCAAAAGGTGGGGCTACACAAACAGAACATATGCCAGAAAGCTGTGAAAACCATAACAAACTTAGTCAAAGTCTGTTTAAGAAACATCTCTAAGATTTCCAGTTTACCTCAGGCTAACAGCAAGTCAGAACAAAACGTCCATAACAGGTTTGGGAAGAAATTACAGGACTGCAGCCATCCTTTAAAAAGTACTATAAATAGTTTTAAATTAATTATATAATTTTGGAGGCATTTACAGTTATTTTTCGAATCACAGAAGTCTCATTCCAGAGCACAACCCTTATCTTCTAACTTGTGTTTGCCCCTGTTTTAACCCTACATCCGCTTCTCTCCATCCATCCTCATCAGGCCTGTAGCCAAAGAAAAAGGTCTCACGGTGTTAATGGACAGCAGACGCACTCCACCCTCCACTCTCTCCCTCTCTGCACTTAAATTGTTCCAGGTGAGACAGAAAAAAAAGCATTGTTTAGTCAAATGTGCTAAACTTTGCTTGTTTGATTTAAGTTGCCTGCAGATGTAGCTCAAGCACATGTGTAACTGTGTGTGTGTAACTGTGTGTGTGTGTGTGTGTGTGTGTGTGTGTGTGTGTGTGTGTGTGTGTGTGTGTGTGTGTGTGTGTGTGTGTGTGTGTGTGTGTGTGTGTGTGTGTGTGTGTGTGTGTGTGTGTGTGTGTGTGTGTCTTTATGTGTGTTCTAGGTGCTGGTTCCTGACAGTCTTGGATCTGTTCTGGTTTTGGTGGAGGAGCAGCAGGAGTGCCCTTCTCATAATCTAGAAGGAGCAGAGGTGATTTCATAAAAATCACATGTTTACACTTTATGGTCCAACAAAGACACACACAGCATGTTATTCCTTTTAGTTCAGATAGTTGTAAATGTTAAAACACAGGTAGAAAGCTGCATAAAAAACAAACCAAGTGTGTGGAAAACATTATGAAAAACAAATGAAAGTTGCTGAAACTCCTTTTCCCCATTATCAAAACAACAGGGATAACTGCTCTCATATAAGGTTTAAAATGCAAAATGGGGAACATTTTATAAATCATGCTTTGTTTCTGTTCCTTGCTGGATTTTGGTGAATGTCAGTAGCTCTTAGCTGTAGCACATATTCGCCTGGTTCTTAAATATAAATAAGTCTGATTTCCATACATTTGGATGATCTCGAGTTTGCAAATAACTCAGATTTCTCTGGTAATTCAGCTCATTGTCGTTCATTGTTAACAAGATGTTTCTTTCTTTCTTTCACACACGCATGAGAAAATTCTTCTGGCCATGTGGTTTATATTTGCGTTAAAAACCTTCCATGTTAAAGGGAAATCCCGCCCAAAAGATGTTAACACTGTTAGGGAAAAAAACAGATGTTGGCTCTGCATCTTGCATTCTTGGGGTTCATTCTGTACTTAGTAGTAAGTGTTTCTATTCCTGTTGATAAGTTAACAAATGTAGGTGATCTGAGTTTAATAGGAGAACATGCTTTAGGAACAAAAGTTTTTAGCCGTCATTGTAAAATATTATTGGCTTTTTAAAGTTTACATTATATGCTACAGAACCACTGCTTAGCTAAGGCATGCTCAAGCCTACAGTATTATACCCTTAATATCTTAAGCTCATGCCTCATTAAAAAAAATTCTCTCATCATTTTGATGTAGCCCCTAACTCTGTCTCAATGTGTCCTTAATTTTTCTCATCCTGTCCTGTGTTGTCCAGGTCCACATGGTGCGAGGAACAACAGTCCTCCAGCAGTATGTAGACAAACAACAGCTGCCCAAAGAGATGGATGGAGACTTCGACCACTGTCACTCAGACTGGCTGTCTTTTAGATTGGTGAGAGACTGCTGTTTTTCTTCATGAAATACACATTTTCTCCATTCTTTACCTCTTTCTTTTATCCCGACTACATTTTCTTGTCAGTGGCAGATTTACAGAACTGACGCTGCCAGATGTACTGACCTCAGTGTGAATTAGATTGGTCTTGAGGAAATTGAGCAGGAAATGATCACTTCAGGCATTTAAGATCAAGTGATATCTATGCTTTTGCAGAATTATTCAGGTTCATGTCACTTGTATGAATTACATTCTCTCACAGAGGAGTTAATTGTTTGGTTATTGTATATACACTTTGGTCTCAAGAGTAGATACCAATACATGGCCTGTATGTCATAGTGGGAGAACTGATTCAGTATTAATTTCAGTGTGAAAATCCATCATCTGTTGCATTTCTCAGCTGTAGCACAAGTAGTTCTTGTACTGACTGAGATAGATGAAAGTTTCTTCTAAATGTTAATTACAGGGTGAGGTTAAGGAGTAAATCTCACATGTCTCTTACCATGATGACTGCTTTCTTGTTTTGGTCATTAAATATAATAATGTGGATTGAATGCAGAGTAACCACAACAAAGGTAACACTAAAGTAAGATACACAGAGTACTGATCATGGTCATTCATTTGCAGTAAGGTCTTGGTTTGTTCCTTGTTGAGTTTTTTTTTGTACCTTGCTGTAAACTGTAAAAAAAAAAAAAAAAAAAAAGTGAAAGAGGAGAAGGGTTTAGAGAGAAGGGAGGAGAGATAAGAGGATGCTGTCAGGAATAAGCAATTGTCTAGCCTGTGATTTCAGAAACTCGTGATGAACTGGGTGTGGAGGATAAATCAAGGAAAGAAGGTCCAAGAAGATCGACTCTTAATGGCTTTTCCCCCCAGACAGTTTACATTACTTTATCCAATCAGATCAAAACATTTTCCTGTCCTCAGTACTTTCTTTGACCTCTCTCATGGACGTAAAAAAAACATCAAGGAAAGAAAGGATTTCAAGCAAATTCCTTTAGCTATGATGAATTAATTTGACGAAAAAAAGTAAAGATCTCAAAAATCACTGATTCCTCTGCTACTTTCCTTTCCTTTTCTTCTCTTCAGAGCCTGGAGAGTCTGACAGAGCGTTGTGAGAGTGCTCTCTCACTCTTAGGAGACACACTGCAGTCAATGGACACTGAGCCAATGCCAGACAACATAAAGGTACAGATATGATACCTAGTCTCACATGTCAAAACTTTTTCCTCTTTTTTGTGTCGATGTATCAGTGATTATGATGACATAAATGCACAGTGTGGTTTGGTAATTTATGTATGACTTTCTCAGGCTGTTCCTCTGAGCATTGACAGACACAGGCAGCTCATGGCGAGCGTCCTGGCCGACCAGCGTTTAACTGAGCTGCAGCAAAGGGGCGGGGCCTGGCTGGCAGGATTAACCAATAGCACAACTGGACTGGCACAGAAGTCGCCGGACTGCAGGTATTGCGGGCCACATTTTTACGCTGTACTAGAACTTTTGTGGTTCTTGTGATACCTATTAATGTCATCTTTTTAATTCTCAAACCTGCTGCTTGTAGTCAGTAATCAACATTATAAATTCCCACATTGCACCTAACATGGGAATGCATCATATGTTAACTTCACACAGAAGTAGCTTCCTACATGTAGCATTATACTGACAGTTACAACCAGTGAATGTTTATACAGCACATGGAAGGTATTGGTCAATATTATTAATATTTAAATACTAAGACTATTGTATTACAGGGGAACTTCACTGATTTTACACATAAACCTCTGCAGATCTTGTAAAGTACCAATTCATATGTGGAAATAAGGTTGCATAAGGCCTCTTGTGAGCAATGCAAAGTCTAATAAATAGCTTCAAATGATGTCCCATGAGTTAGCATTGGTTAGGATAGAAGACTACAAGTTTGAAAATGGAAAAAAAAGTGGGGTTATAGAGTTAGCAAGAGGTGAGACCTGTGCAGCCGTCTCCTCATCTCTGCTCAAAGTTAGCAGCTCGAAGCCACATTAGCTGATACTAGCATAGCACACCTGAATCTGTACAGTTGTGTGAATCGTGGTATGTTGCATTGTTGGTAATGTAGGCGCCCGGTTTTGACAAGGACGAAGAATGTGTGGAATAAAAAAATAATATATTATTGGAATATAATTTAAACTGTCCATTGTGAGTGCAATGCGAAATTGGTGAAGCACTCTTAAGATAAAACACTCTATTGTTATGTATGATATATAATTAACATCATCCTGGAGACTGTTTCAGGACTACTTCACTCACAACGTACAGTAGCAATGTGAATTTGCATATATTCGGATAATAATAGGCTTCTTCTTGTTGTGATGCTAATGAGAGTGCATACCGCTGAAATATGCATCACATAGACCTATTGAAGTTGGGCTATTTTAAAGAACTCATGATATACACAACAATTTTAATTGGGCAAACACTCACACATGCAGAAACCACTTTACACAAGCAGCTTGGTCCCAGGGGGCAGAAAAGGGATCTGCATGCCACGAGCCTTTCCCATGTCTTGTATAATGCATGATTGTGGGATTATTTTGTCAAAATGAGTTAGTTATACGTTAAAAATACTCCTCATCCAGAGAAAAAGTTGTTTTCAGCCCAAAAAATGAAAACCAGCTGGAGGAGAGAGGGAACATCTAATGGAGGACAGAGCAATACAGCTTGTTTGTTTGTGCCCAACTACAGCATAGATGATCTAAAGATTGTTGTATTTGTGGCTGTTCTTCTTATCCAGTAATGAGTTTTGGCTCAGTCTATACAAGAATGAGGCCAAATCCAAGTATAGGCTGATGTGTTTCCTTTTTTACCAGACAGATGGTCTGTGGGGCTTTTTGTTTTTCATAATTACATCTTTCCTAAAAGCCAAAGTGAGTGATTTTGGGCTCAGGATTTACAAAATACAAGAAAAGAAGCAGCTTGTCACTCCTGTTCTTCTGTTATTAACTGGTCAATTGTCATTTGACTTGTGTTTCCTCAGGGCTGCTCTCACTGCGACCGCTAAACTCTACGACAGTGTGGACGACGCTCTCCATCGGCTCGTCCGAGTGTCCAATCAGAGAGGTCGCGACCTGGAGGCACTTGGACGACTATCCAGGCTTGTGTATAAACTGGAAAAGGTGAGTGAGTGAGGAAGGAAGAAGACACGTGTGGTTTTATGCTCGTTACACACAGCTGGAACACTCTCTTGGCTTTCCTGAGTCTTGTGAACAAACTTATGATGCAGCTTCTGATGCACGATAGATAAAAGATTAAATAACTGCTTTTTTTTCACCTCACATATTATCAAAAACTAATTCTAGAGGAATTTGATAAATAAATACAAAGCTGTTGGTCATGTTAAGCCAGTTTAAGAACTATAGATGGTCTTAGTTCTGTTAATTGATTGTCATCCCCGATTTGAAAACTGATTTTTAGTGTCCAGAATTGCACTGTCCAAAAGTAGCTTTCACTGCTCTGACTCACTCTTCACTGTTCCCAACAGATGGAAACACCCTGTTTTTGCTGTTTAGTCTTGCAAGTCTGTGTGAATTATGTGTTTTCTCCAAAATACGTTTCTTCTGAGAATAATTATCACTCTACTTCTTCACACCGACGCAGTTTACACTCCTAGACGATTAAATGTCTCGTGTCCTCCTCTCACCCCACTTTCTCTCTCCCTGTTTTTAATGCTCAGTGTGATACAGAGATTGAGCAAGTCCAGTCGCAGCTGGATGACTACAAGGACCCCCCTCTCTCCCTCAGTAGACTCTCACTCAAGCAGCAGAAGTTCAAGACGTTCAGAGAAACGGCTAACGTGAGTGCTCGATGTGATAGCTTTTCATTTCATTTTATTTTTACACATATTGATTTGCTTCTACTCATGAAAAATGCTGCTTTACTGTATTTGTAATCAGTTTTTTGTGTTATTCTCATACTAGAATATACAATTGCAATGTGCTTGACTCAATATAATTGGAGAATCGTTAGTATCAATGATGATTTTCACTGGAAATGTCTACTTTTGAAGAAGAGAAAGACTGGACTTATTGTAATCACATACAATTCCTACACTTAGTGTCTTTAAAGTGGAACTATATAACTCAAATTTAAAAGTAATAGTGTACTATCGCTCAGTTCAGGACTTTCAGGGCCTTTACTGATACAACCTTATCTGGTCTTATGGTTGCTAATGTCAACTAATTTTAGATCGATATTGACTTTTTTACTCTTCTGCCACTGTTACAGTATAATTATGTATTTACCATCATCTAATAATTGTCACTTGTAACAACAGTGGAGGTCATTTAATCAGGTTTTTTTCCATTGGCACTTCTGGCAGTACCGAGTAAAACTGTGCTGCGTTGATTTGCGTTTCCATTACTGCTTTTACTGCGCTGAGTTGTGCTTGAGATAGACCATCAGGCCAAAGTGCATCCAGCCTGCCTCCAAGCAGGTTGCGATGACATCTTGCCAATTGCAGCCCACCCATGATGAACCCCATTCTCTCTGCTTCTTCCTCTCAAATAAGCTGAGTTTCAAGACTCCACCACTCATTTCTGTGTTGGAGAGGAGAGAGAAAGACATTTTTAAAAGCATCTGTATATTCTGCTCTCTGTACTTTTGTAGAAACTGTTTGTTACGTTTTTCTGTTTATACTTCCAGATATCTGCTTTATTCTACCGTTTCCTGATTGCTTTCCGAGCCACGTTAACTCCTTATTGATGAAAACATTTCCTTTTCCCTACTGCTGCTTCATATTAAAAGCTTTCCAATGACAAACTAATGGAAGGATTTTAACGTTAAGCATTTATAGGAAATGTAATGTTTATCCACCGTTTTACAGTTGCAAACCGACCACTAGTCAGAGCCATGATATATACAGCCTGTTGCTTTTCCACTCAAGACAAGTGCGTCATCCCACCTTGAAGCGGGTAGCCCTGTTGTAATGGAGATGCAAATGAGCTGAGCTGATGCGCCAAGTCGAACCGAGCCAAGCCAAGTCAGCACATGTGTATGGAAAAGGCTTAAATGTCTTCCACTGAAACAATATGCCTCTTGTCATCTTAACTCAAGGATTATGAATCATATTATCCCTGCGAGAGCCTTCTCCACGCATGTTCCTCTCAATTACTTACCGAAAGACTTGAGGAGTCAATAACTACACTTAAAAATGTAAACAGATGTTTTTAGACCAGATTTTGTTGTTCAGTGGGACATTCATCGTATTGTTGTGGACACAGGCTAGTGTCAGTATTCCCAGCAGCATTGTTATGATTATTCCATTCAAGTGTATCTTGTCAAGCCTGTGCAGCTCACACATCAGGGTGTTTCTGTGCAAAAACGTAACAGTGGATCTTCTTGAATTCTTTAGGAGCTGCACAGCGAGACTCTGTCAGTGCTCAGCGATTTGGAGGGTTGGTGCGAGCTGGACTGGGCAGGCCTGAACGATGTCCAGATCCGACTTCCTCCAGTCAGGGAGAAGCTGAGGGACATGTCTCACTGTCTGTCTGACTGCTGGACCACCCTGGACAACACACAGAGGCTGCTGTCTACACTGACTGAGGTAATTGCAGCACAGGAAGGCATCTGTGACTCGCAGGAAGATATGAACACATATGAGTAGTTTAAAATCTTTCTAAGGTCAAAAAACAGTCATTTTTTCTTTCCCGTCTCCTGTACAGGCCACCCAGTGGTGCGACGCAGTGTCCTCCACCTCCTCCTCCCCCTCTTCCTCTTCTTCCACCTGCCCTCTCGCCTCCCTCCCTCCCATCCCCCCGTCCCGTTTCCAGGATGCGCGGTCATTAGCGATGGAGCTGGGCGGCGGGGCGCTCCTGGATCTTTGGACTCAGACAGTAGAGCGCTACCAGCGGACCGTAGCACAAGTGAAACCCAGGTTCCTCCAGACAGAACGGACCCAGAATCAAGGCCAGGGGAAGCCCAAGACGCCCTCCGCCAGCAGCCTTTGGGACCTGATGGGTCCAGAGGGAGACGGAGACTGGGGACTGGGAGCTGGAGGAGGAGAAGGGGGGCTGCAGTCTTGGGGATCCCTGGCATCGCTGTTCAGACCGCAGACCTGCTCCACACTGAAGATTGGAGAGGAGAAAGGGAATAAAAAAGAGGGAGCAGGGGGAGGAGCAGGAGGAGCTGGAGGAGGGAAGTTCCTGCAGAACCTTCTGAATCCAGCAAAGAAGAGCGTGAGTTGGTGCATTGCTTTGCTATTGAATGTCTGTGTTACTTACCATATTAATCTGTTCTATTTTATTTTACAGTGAATGTAATTTAAAAAAAGGATGTTTACTACTTTTTAATGCATTTACAACACGGTCTGATTCATATACAGTATCTGATTTTAAACTGTGGTTGCCAATTGACATTTCATCTTGTTATTCAGTGGTTTTAGGTTTAACCAGTTGAATTACAAAAAAGACAGAAGACAGAAGTCAGTGGAAAAACTTTTAAAATTGCTGTGGTACTATTCTCTCAGGGGGGTTAAAGAGGAGTGTAAAGTCTTTTTTTGGATATTGGCTCATAAGTCAGCGTGTCTTTTGATTGGATATCTGGTATCATGTCAGACTTGTAATTTTCCATTTGCCATTCAACCCACTATCAAATGTCAGAGTGCCCTTGAATGCATCAACTTGGAGAGTTTCTCAAAACACTCCCCTGCTTTCTATCTGCATTATCCCACAATAACCACAGAACTATAATTAGAAACAAAGGTACCCAAAATGCGCCACAGCTCATTCTTGACCTTGGAAACAGAAGTTGACAAAACACTCAAGTTCTACTTACTTGCTTGCTCTGGAGCCTACTCGTCATCGGCAGAACAGTCTCCATCAGAAGTAGAAGAAAGTCCAAAAGTGTTCAGAATAATGGAAACTAACACTTACACTTAAACTGGAAATCTACAGTTCCCTGACAGCTAAGCCAACTCCTTCTGCTGACGTAGACCATGTAATATGATCAAAAGGTCAGGAACAAGTGAGTAAGGGGAGTTGAGATTTGTTTTGTCAAATATCTCAAACAGGTTTCGGGAAGTTGATTTTCATAATGTACTGAAATAAATTGAAACCTCAGGCTGCCTTGAAGAACTTGTGGTGTAGTTAATGGTCTAAAACCACCAGTAGGAACCATGTCTGGTATAAAAGATTCGACTTTTTGTTTCTACTTGTCCTCATGACACAGCTGGAACATATTGCCAACGTCATGTTTATAACCGTCTCCCTGTCTTCACAGTCCCCAGATGCCCCTCTCCCTCCCAAGCCCCCCAGGAAGCGACACCCAAGTTTCGACCTCCAGGCTCTCCTGGCCCCCCGCAGAGGCACGGCCAGCCCTAAACCTGCCGAGTCCCCAGTGGGCGGGGTGAGCCGTAACTCTCCCATGTCCTGGCTGGGGCGACGGGCGGTAGCTGACCCGGTTATTACTACCAGCATGGCTGCAGCCATCCCAGGATGGGGTTCTGGAGGAGGAGGAGTAGGAGGAGGAAGTGGGGTCTTGATCCGAGGGGTTGAGGTCAGCAGCAAGGAAGTGGTGGACCACACAGGGTCGCCACGGCAACACGTACTGCTTGGCAGGACTGAGAGAGAGACGGGTACAGATAGGGCAGGGTCCACTGCTCAAAGGTGTGTGTTTCTGTCGTTTTTTCCGTTGTTTCCCTATTTTTCCGCCTTTTTACTTTTGCTGAAATGTCAGCGTGGGAGCTTGTGTGGCAGAAAATGAGCGAGAGAAGGTTTGAGTTGACTGAGAGCTTCAAAACAAAGCCAGCATCATAAGTGACATTAGGAGCAGGCCGCGCTGAGATGAAAGGGAGACGCGATTCATCCTTTTCGGGATAATTTAAACACAACTGAAGACTGTTTCAGAGCTATTTTATCAGTCAGCATGCAATCTCAGATAATTTTATCATCACCAACTGTTTGATCTCTCTACATCGCTTGCTTCTATCTCACTTGTTTATCTTCACTTCCACCCCTCCCTCTGCTCCTCTAAATCCCACACTTGTCTCTCTTTTGTAAATGTAGTCATCTGTTCTCTTGCTCCTTTTGACATGTCATGCCCCCCTTTTCTGTCCTGCAGTAAGCTGTACCTGCTCTGGTGTAGGATGCTGAGTTCTGAGAGGCAGTACGTGACTGTCCTGAAGGGGGTAGAGGAGACCTACCTTCCCTTACTGGAGCTCTCAGACACCCCAGCCTCCATCAGGGGGAAGGCAGACACCCTCTTCCCCAACTGGGCCAGCCTGGGCACCTTTCACTCGCAGTACCTCCTACCTGCAATGGAGGGCGCTCTTTTGCAAAGCTTGCTGCAGCAGGACTGTTTCAGTAAATATGTAAGTTTGGGAGTAACTAAGCTTAATTCTAAATCAAGTAGCAGGGTCTACTTGCAATCCTTCATCATAGGTTACATGTTGTTAAGTTGTTAGCAGTGTGTGAGTGATTTATCCTTTTAAGATGATTTCATTTGAAGGATTCTTATATATTTGAAGAGTTAAAACTAAAAGAAAAAATGCACAAAATTACGTTTTTCTTTCCTATCCCATAAACAACATCGTGGCCCCTTAAAGGTATCTTGTGATCGAGCCCACAGGTTGAGAACCATTTATCTAAACCAATTGTTTAAAAGTGAGAACCTAAAATTAATGGTATGATCATATTTTACTTGACTTGACTGCACATAAAAATGACCATGGAAAGAAGACTGAAACTAAAAGAATAACTAAAAATTCTTATTTGTAAAGCGGGTCCGTAGATTTACCAGACACCTCCTTGTGAATGTCATCGTGGTTTACTGAAGACATCTTTCAATTGTCTGACATTTTAGGCAAGTGATGAAAGATTAGATGATCCAAGTTTACACAGTACTGATAATGTATGTCAGTATCATCATAATTGTAAAATATTGTCTGTCACCAACGTAAAAGTCCTCTGGCTCTTCTATCATTCATCTCTTCCATCTTTCCTTCTGCTGTGACAACAAATGATAAGAAATGACTTCCACCTGTTTGGGCGAGGTGTAAATATTAACTCGTGTGTCGTAACTTTAAGGTGCAATCTGTTTTCATTAAGTTATACGCCAAGCTGTGTTTGAACTTTCACATACCTGGCACAACAGGTTTATTCACAATTGTTTGGAGACTCTAAAACAAAGACGTGTCGTGAGTCAAATTTCTCAAGAATTGGAGTTAATTTGGCAGTGAATGCTCTCATGGAAAGTACGGAAGAAATACAATGAATCGTGTAATTGTGCATCAGATGATTTAGAATGGGTTGAGTCACTTTTGTAGTACATTAATGTGTAACAGGTAGTATAATATCAGACATCTTTTATATATAAAAATGTTACAGATTTGCCCAAATAGTAAGTAAACTGTTTTCATTTCACCTTTTTCAATGGTTACAAATTGTTTTAGAGAAGGAGAAACGGGTATTTTTTCTGTAACTCAATAGTTGTATGATTGATCACCTTTAAAAAGGAGTAATCTTCTATATAAAACACTAATTTATACATATTTTCTCTTCTCGCATGCAGCGGGAGCAGTTTCTGCAGTATTCCCACTACATCAGGACTAAACCAGAACTGGACTCTCCACTTGTAACGCAGGCTTCCGACTTCTTTAAGGTAAGAACTCTTGTTACTTCTATCAGATTAAACTGAAACCTTGCATATCTGAGAGGTTTACTGGAGAGACATCTGAAGATTATAACCAGTCTTACCTGCTGGGTCTCCCTGCTTTGCTGCTGTCATCTCAGTGAAGAACTTATCACAGTTTAGATCAGACGAAAGCAACCAGTTTTCTCACTGAAGATCACACATTGGTGAATCTATAAAGATAAAACGGGTTTCAGGTTCATAACAGTTTTTATTTGCGTATTTTCTCTTAAGAAAATCCCTTTAAAACACAGTGTTGAAATATCATTATAAGTAATTTTAGAACACATCACAAGCACAAACCAATTAAAGTTGCTTTATCCAACAGTGGCAGCAATTAAAAAGCGAGCTGTATACAGTAAAGCTAATTACATGTTTAATGTACACTAGAAAAGACAATTAAAGGCGGATTATGGGGAAAGTAATTTGAGCTCACAAGCTACAATTAACTAAAAACTAATACATCTACAGCATCATGAGATTACCAAGAGGACTTTACGAGGAGAGATCACAGTGCTTAAGATCTTTGAGGCTCCATTCAAGTTGTGAAGTGTCACATAAAGGAGCATTTCAACCAAACCGCCACAGGGAGGCAGCGTGGGCCTGTGTCACGTCCTGCAGCAGCTTCAAATTAGCATCCATTAGCACATCATAGTGTTTATAGCATCTGCTGTCAACACAATGATGCTTGTATCAGATAGCTCTTCACAGTTTGGCTATGGACTCTATCTGTCCCTGTCAAATAAACCATTTAAAGTTAAGCTTGAGCACATTGAGGATCATGGCTATGAGAGGGTTTATGGTTATTGTGATGGTGATGGATGGAAAGCTGGTGTTCAGGCTACATGAGTATGGTGTTCATTTTGGCCTGAGTGTTATAGTGATGAATATATGATGCAGCTACTTTCACACAGTCTCTGTGATCAGTGGAAATGAAAAACTGAGTTTAAAAAGAAAAAAAAATCTTCTTCTTTTCTTTTTTTAACCAATAATATCTGTAAAATCAAGCTTGGCTCTCTTGTAAATTTTAGGATTAATCACCAAAACAATAATTTTCCTGATTAAACATGTTTCAAGTGATGCAGTAATTGCAGCACATCAAAAGAGCTCTTCAGCTAAAATAGATTTTTAAAAAGCATCAACATACACATATCCTGTAGCAGTCATTGAATAATCAAAAGAATATATTTGTGCATGTTTATAGTATCTCTGAAGAGTAGCTGAGCCCATAATAAGCTTAATCTTTTAAAAATCTGATAATTTACCATGAATATTCAACAAATATTGGTTAAAAACACTAAATATAAGTACATATATAAAAATAATAAAGTCCCCTCACAGAGACAGTCAGTGTGAATTCACAGCTTTGTCTCTGATATGTTGTTCATACGGCTCAATGTTATGTGTTTGGTTTGATATCACCCTTTAGTTAATGTTTTTTGGATTGTATGTTTGTTTCCTTTTTATATTCATGATTAATTTGGGTTTTACATGTCGAACATCTTCTTTTTCTTTCAGAGCTTTGCACTCACTATTACGTGATACAATATGTATTTGACATGGAAAAACTGACTCTCACATGCGCACATTAAAAACATTCAATTTCCTAACTTTCACATGGAAAAATACCTCCTTATGTTGGAAACTGAATACAGATGTTTCCAAAACATACGTACATCTAAGGCTGTATCTGAAACCTTTCATGTGTTTACTACTCACTTCTCACTACCTACGGTCAGATGGCAAAATTAAAACTTTTAGACCACATATTTTTGACACCACTCTCATGTGTTTAAATTGGCCTTTTTTCTGTAATAACGTTGATCCATAACTATCGATTGTTCACTATTGTTTAGGTTGCACTGTTGGTTAATATAAGTTTAAGCTGTATAAGGCATGATAATATTCACTAAGCAGACAACACACACTTTATAGTGTACTATGTAATGAATGATTTCAGACAGAGCCTTCCTGTCATTAACAGTCTCTCGAGGTATTCCTGTGTCTTCTTCATAAGGCTCGATGTGACATGGTGACATCAGAGGAGTTCACCAGGTCTAACGTCTCTTCTCTCCCCGTCCTTTCCTTCCTCCCACAGTCCAAACTCCCTGCGGCCTCCCCCCTCTCCCCTCTGTCCTTCCCTCACTGCCTTCAGGCTCCCACTCAGAGACTCGACCAGTACTGCGAGGCCCTTGAGGAGCTCGGGGGGATCAACCCTGCCTCCGACTCCGCCCTCTCCATCCTGAGACACGCCCAGCGGCACGGCGAGGACCTCCGGGCCAGTGACCTCATCGTAGGATGTCCGGTGAGAATGCCTGTCCCAGTTTATGACTCTGCGACTGTCAATCAAGTCCCACTTTCTTTTCTTAGAAGGAAACTCATCTCGTCGAGGTCAGGCTGTGAAGAGTTGCTTTTTACTTTTGTATGTTTTATCTAAAAAAAGATGAATTTATTGGTGTCTATTTGCAATATAGACAAAAAAGCACATACACTTTAGGTTAACTATGAGAGGTGGTTGTGACAAATGTTTAACTCCCACACACACACACACAAACACACACTCTGAGCGAGGGGAGACATCACGGCAGCACAAACACTCCCATTGAGCTACTTCAAATCGCGCTGCAAAAGCTCTCCAGGTGAAATTGCAGTAAGCGCAGGTGTGTGTGTGTATGTGTTCAGGTGGGTGCGGATGTGGATGTTTCATAATCATGTGAAGCATCACTTACATCATGACCCACACATCTCTAGAGATTTAAAAATAAAGTTGTGTGTCACCGCTCGCTGCTACATTACCAGTGCTTTTTAATTTTATTGTCAGAGCGGTTACGGTTGAGACAATTTGTGGTGTGTGGTGCGTTTTTCTTTTTAAGCTTGTTTGCGACTATAGAAAACAAGCTGGTCTAATAGTGAATCCTAAAGGAGCATTACATAACGTTTGACTTTTATCAACCTCTTTCTGTCTCTGGTAGGAGCTGCGAAAGCAATGGCAAAGTCTCAACCCTGTAATTGACATGAACAATAAAGTCACAGTTGTACAAAAGACATGAGTCAGTTGGCCAATTAGAGCGAAGATCCAATAGAAAGAAGAGTCTTGTGAAGAGGGAATATGTCACCATGCAAGGCACTGTAGTAATAATACTGCTTTGTACTTTTCTTCTTTTATTGACTTGAGAATAAAGCTTTGTAGCTGAAATGTCTCGCGAGTCAACTGGAAACTGACAACTTGAGTCAGTGAAGGAGGGACGGTTTGAGATTTGGCTCCAACACAAAACAAAACAAATGTCAGCTCCTGTCAGGTAATAAGTGTGTAAACAAGCCAGTGAAAACCCTCAAATTTATAACTCTTCTTCAGCAAAATTGCACTTAATAGCCCTTTAAAATGTTTTTCTCTTTTTTGGTGCCTTATGAATTCTCCAGTACCGTAATCTGCTTATATCGTTACTTGTTTCAAGACAATTAATTAACCAAATTAAAGTGGAAATAAGTGAAGTTATCCCGACCCACTGGCAAAGAAAACATGATTCAAGACTAAATGGCCTCTGAAGATTAAAAAATTAAGATGGTATCTTTTGCAGAGTAAGGCCTTGGGCTTGGGCCTCAAGCCAAGATAAGTGCATCCTAATGTGTGTGTGTGGGATGTGTGTTTTCAGATCCCCGTGGCGGAGCGTGGCGAGCTGGTGCGGCAGGGCGAGCTGACGGTGTGCGGGGGAGCTCGGAGGAAGCGGGCGGGAGTGAGGAACATTTTCCTCTACCAGCACGTCGTCGTCTTCACCAAACAGAAGAGCACCGGCCCAGGACGCACCGCCTACAGCTACAAACACAGCATCAAGGTGCAACGCTCGCTCTTACCCACACACACACACCCACGTGCACACACACACAAACACACACACCCACGTGCACACAGAGTATCGTTCTATTCTACCTCTCTCTGTTTCACACACACATCTTTTCTTTCACTTTTCATTATCTCGCTCTCTGCCAAACGCTCTGTGTTTGAAGAGTTTTGAAGAGGGGAAATCCACTTTTGGTATTGATTAAATTGAAAGCAAACTAAGACTGAAGTGCTTACTTTTCTGATTTTCATGAAGATGATGATGAAGGCAGAAATGTCCCTGTGACTTAAATGTAAAAATTCATTATTTCACTTTTAATTTGACTTATTTCCTCACATTCCTTTAGTTTTTCCTGAGTCAAATTCAGTAAGTTTTATTGGCATGACGAATTAGAAATCTATATTGCCAAAGCAGTAAAGACGAAATCAATATACAATATACAAATATCATCAAAGTCCAGAGTCCTCCTCTTGATTTTAATAAGTCTATGCTCTTCTCCTTGCAGACGGGCGAGATGGGTCTGACTCAGAGTGTGGGCGAGGAGGGAGTGAAGTTTGAAGTTTGGGTTCGGCAGACTTCTCGGACACGAGATTTCATCACACTGCAAGCTCAGGACAGGGAAGCCAGAAAGACCTGGGCTCAAGACATCGCCCATCTGCTTTGGACACACGCCATCAACAACACAGGTACAGTATGATCTTTGACCCCAGAGGCCTCAACTTTAAACCTGACACTTTTAGAAAAGCTTCATCAACCACACAAAACTGGAATGTCCAGAGTTCAGATATCATCAAGACATTTTCCCACATTGTTGATGTTGTATCTCCTTCATTTTATGTGAATGATCACACCAGCAGGAAAACACCATCAACAGGTGTCCAGTTCAGTTTTAAAGGATCACTTTCCCATTCATAGCCACACTAAGCAGCAATGCTCCAAAGATGGCGTTGTCAGCCTGTTGGTCGCTCTGTAGCATCACCGCTTTGGTATAAACTGAAATATCTCAACAGCCAATCGATGGACTGCATAGACATCTATGGTCCTCAAAGGGATTTTTGGTGATCCCTGATTTTCTTCCTGTAGCGCCACCATGAGGTTGAAATTTGTTCGTTTTTTTAATAACCAAAAATTTGATGGATTGCAATGGAATTTTGTACAAACATTCAAGTCCCCATGAATTGAATCTGATGCCTCTGGTGGTCTCCTGAGTTTTCACGTAGCACAATCATCTGGTCGAATGTTCAAACTTGCCAAAATTTGTGTTACTAATAACTTTCCCCATCAGCCTCAGTTGTGCTTTTTGTTAACATGCTAACACACTAAAACCAGATTGGTAAACATCTCATTAATGTGAACTTTATACCTCGTAAACATCACCATGTTTGTACCATTGCTGAGAGCGTTGCAGCATGCTGACATTAAGCTGAATCTCTTTGTTGTGATACGGAAAGTAAGTGTGAAAATCTGCTCCAGAAGTCTGTGGTGACAGTTTTTAGTCAGTCAATTAGTTTTGAGTATAAACAGAAAATGAATCTTGTAAATAAAAGTGACATTACGCTTGATGTTTTTTATTAAAATCTCGAAAACAAATAAACTGGGAAAAAATGATATTAACTCACAAATCTCTTGCCCTGCGGCCTGATTAGAGATTTTAAGAGACAAAACAAGACAAAACAAGAAATATCAGCGTCAGTCAACTCTGTTATTTGATTGTTGTCTATTTGTTTAAACCCCAGCTTTCCAAGCACGAGGTAATGCTGACTATCAAATGTCACCACCCATCCATCTCTGTGTTTCCATAAAACCTCACATCTCAGTATCGCTTCCTGTAGTCGGTTCAGATTACGGTATCACACAGGATAAGACTCACTGCAGCTGGTATAAAAAAAGGGACTGACACATTTTTAGGCACAGTTTGCTCAAATGATACTCCTCTCACCTACACAAACAATAAATAGTATATTCCCAGATAGATTGAGTTCTACCTCAGGGAATAAAGGAAGAACTTAGAGTTATTTGTTTTTATTTTTATTCAATGATTTCTCCTCTCTGTTGTTCCAGAGTTGTGTCTGAAGGAGTCACTCTGTATGGGGATTTCCAGTAAGCTGCTGCTAGATGCGACAGGAACTCAAGCATCCGAGCTGGACTCCATCTGCAGTCTCAGTGACAGAGGTACAGTATACTCAAGTAGGATTACATTGTTAACTCTCTAATTGTATACGTGGGATGCTGTAGGTACTAGAGGTACTGTGTTCTTTGCATCAAAGTTTTTATTTGGAAACAGACTTTTTTGGGGGTGGGGTTCAAAAAACGTCAGTTTCAGGAAGTTGATGGTGAACAGATTGGATTACTGGATTGTTCAAATGTGCTTTCTGAGCTGAAAATAATTTGGCCCTGAGATTACAGTCAGGAAACAAAACGGCTCTTGGGTGTATCTCCCCATGTGACAAGGTAATAACACGGTACATGTTTTTTTGTTTTTTTCAATCTTCTGCCCCCAGGCTCCTCTATGAATTTTTGATATTTGTCTCACACTGAGAATTTTTGAAGAGCTGTGATATGACTGGAGAGAACATGCAACTCTGGAAAGACATTTCACTTCTGCTATAATCAAATCCCGTCACAACATTCCCTCCTGTGTCTTCCTTAACCTGTGTCTTTGTCCCGCCTCCTCCACTGTATCCATAAACAGAGAATATTACAGGAAACATCCATTGTGGAGACAGCTAGAGATGATTTATCTTGCATTGCTTGTATATTTCTACATCCTGTATCGACTTTTAGCAGAATCACAGCATGATGACATGACTGAACTGCATTTTACTTAAAAATGGATACAGCTAACATTTTTTCATTCCAAAACACACACAAAGCAACATTAGCATTGATTTTTAGTCATATTTGTGTCCACTTGACTAATATTAGTCCAATATTCTGGCTCTTAAGCAGCTAAATGCTCGACTTTGCTCACTAGCTAATTGCTAACTTAGCTGTGCTAAGCAGGTAGCATACAGTAGGCTAAAAGACGCTAAAGTGCTCACGAAAGCTTTGGGGAACTGCAGAGTTTGTCACTATAACCAACATTTTTTACACTAAACATAGTGGTTAATATAAGAATGTTAATTTGTGCTGTTTTAATAAGGACTTTAACCATATTGTCTCCTCATTCCTAAAATCACAGTGCAAATATATTCTGTCAGCGATAAAAATTGAAAGAAACTATTCTATGAAATGTATAAAAAATATAGCCAGAGTGAGTTTGAAAAACACCTGCTATCACTATTATATAAAATGCTATCACTAACATTAGCGCTCTCTCCACCTACACATACTGTTCAACAGGTTCACAACAGTCCCTACCTGTAAAATGTAGGAAAATGGAGAGGCAGATAATAAAATAAAATAAAAAAGAAAAAGGTTTATGCTCTTTATCACAAAATGTACTCCTGGAACAAACACCACAGATTGATGCTACAAGATCAGAGTTTCCCTTTAAGAAGAGATTTCCATCCACATAGTAAAAACATATACTGTAAACAAATTGTAAATAAAACGCTCAGTCTAAAGCATAATTCCTCAGATTCCAGACTCACCATCCAGTCTCTGAAGGCCTCAGTTGCCCTAGAGCCAAAGTCATTTCCCATTCATAGCTTGGTGTAATGCACATACTGCTCACCAGGTGTCTCATTGAGTGGAGCAGCTCAGGATTTCAATGCATGAATTGTCCTCTGGGACAGAACACGGTGTTAGAAATTCATTGAACAGGATGAGAAAATGCCTTCTCACTCTGACTCCTCTCTCTTTGTCTCCTCCATGCTCAGCCTCTCAGTTTTCCACCTCAAGAAAACCTTGTGATGCAGTGCACTGATTTTTACATGATGAAAAGTGCATGAACACATGAATGGCAAGCGTCCCGGTCATGCAAATGACATCTAAATATAGAATGGCATCATTATTTGAATTTCCACTACCTGCACTGTAGTGAGAGAAATGCATATTTTAAGTTTGTCCAACACCTACTGGAGGTATTTTAATGCTATGTGTTAACCTATAACCACCTCTCTCTCTCTCTCTCTCTCTCTCTCTCTCTCTCTCTCTCTCTCTCTCTCTCTCTCTCTCTCTCTCTCTCTCTCTCTCTCTCTCTCTCTCCTCTCTCTCTCTCACACACACACACACACACACACACACACACACACACACACACACTCTTTATCTCTCAGTCCACAGTAGCTGCTCAGACTCCTCCTCTGTCGGCAGCCAGAAGGAGGGGGGATCTCCAGCGTCTGGGAGGGACCCCAAGAGAAACTCTGGATCAACAAGTTACTCGCAGGTGGGTTCAAAGCACACACTGTAGTGATCCCAAAGTGGATAAAGACTATTTTTATTGGCACACATTACTCAAAACTTCACCAAGGTCAAAAATAAATTTGAAATGTGATGTGACAAGAGAAGGCTGGGGGGGGGGGGGGGATCTTTTCTACTGGAAACATGGACGCTTGTCCATTGCAGAAGTTTTGTTTTTAGGAACCTTTTTAGTTTGTAGACCTGCCCCCTAAAATGCAGATGGCCCAGGAGAAACAGACAGATGCATAATGAGTACGGCATTCATTTAAAGTGCAACTCGCTGTCACTAGTATCAATATTAGAACAGGGGGTGAGACTTTCTTGTAATGTTAATGGAGTTAAACCAAATGTTGTGCAGCTGGACTCCCGACAAGCAACTTTAAAGTCTCCTTACACTCAAAATAAAAAAGGCTTTTTACTTATTGTTTCCTCACTTCACTGCGCAGAATGATGTAAGTGCAGAATTTGACACTTTAAAGGCTGTTTTCACATTCATGTGCTGGAAGTGGCAAGTTTCTCTGAGCTCACCTGAGCTCACAGGCGTGTATTTACGAGCAGGATGTGTGACATCACAACTAGTTTGGAGACAATTGCGTAACTTAAACATGGGTGCCCTGGAAACTTCAAATCTTTTGTGCACATACACTTTTTGGTGACAAGAAATGAGGGAAGAGAAAGGAGGGAAGACAAGTAAAAGTTCCCATTCACACTGAAACCAGAGACAATGTGATAACACCTGAAAATCTTTTTTTTTAAATATGTTAGCACAAATTTGCCGAATTATGCTTTGGGCGAGCTACATTCATAAGCCCATTTGGATTTATAGGTTTTTCACCACAATGATTTTTACATCCTATGAAGTGTTTATTCTCTACATAAATAAATCTTGATATTCGACTGTTTCTATTAATATTCTCAGGCCCCATGATTCCCAGGAGGATTTGGTAAAAAAGGCCCACATATGTGCCAAAAACATAGATCCTGAGCTGCACTACAGTACAAATGATACAGTTTCATTGAGGTGAATTATATAAAAGTGTCAGGTAAACAGCAAAAGCTTTCTATATGTTAGTAAACTGTAGACAGTGTGTGTGTGCATCTGCTTAGCTGCAAGAAACAGCAATACCTCCCTGCCATCTTGATGGTAGTTTTAAATGAATTTGCTCAGCGCACACACACAATCACACACACACACACACACACACAAACACAAGCACACATTCTCTCAGTCTCCTTATCTTGCAAACAGAATATGACAGATTGGCAAACAGACTGCGCTGGGAACAGATTGACAGACAGACGGACACACGCAGCCCAAATAGATAGGGCAAACACAGACAGTGATACGCACATATTCAACAACAGAGGGTGGATCGCCGCCTGCGCCCGCACACACGGGCCCTGTGGTACGAACACACGTTTTAACACGGAATAAAAACTGTGACTGATTTTTTCCCCCTCTCTCTCTCTCTCTCTCTCTCCCCAGAGTCAGTCCCCCTCTACAGCCGTGTAACTGTCATCTCAATAAGAGTAAGTTACTCTGTTTATTACATGTCTCTTTCATCTTTTTTTTCTCTCTCGTGCTCTCTGTTGTTGCTCTCTTTTACATGTGCTGCTCATGTAACCGCTCGCTTTCCGATTTTTCACCTTTTACTGACTCTTTTTCTAATGAAAGAAATAAAATTTTTTACTTTTTATACAGAACATAAAACTTAAAGATGTAAGAGGGCGATATTTATATTTCTTGGTTTCTCCTTCTCTCAGTAACTGGAATGTGGAACATCTCTACTTCACCTCTGAGGGACTCAAACTGGACTTAAAGAAGCATGAAGACAAAAGCCAGACCCTCGGACTTTATTTGAACTTCTCCTACATGCTCGCTCCAATTTCCCTTCCCTTCTTCCCCCTTGCCCCCTTCAGCTCCTTAAAATTACTAAAATGCCAGCAGATCTGATATGAACCCCTGGGGGCAAAAAAAAAAAAAAAAAGCTGCATCCAAAAAGGATGAACACTGCCCTGTTTAAACCATGACAAGCACCAGCAGGGCTCTCTGCGCTCCGCCATTTTGGATCTGCCAGTCTCAGTTGCTGGCAGAGTCATTGACACCAAAGGCACTTCAGCCACACAGTGCGGCCATTGTCTGCCCCGCGGCTCCCCACTAGGCCAAACCACTTGGTCTGAACCACTGACTGCCTGGCTGGCTGACTGTACGCATCACATGCTCCAGCATCTGATAATAAACAGGAAGTAATATGCGGGGCGTAAATCCACCGTAGGATTGCAGATTTAGAATGTATTGTGTACTTTGTCATTTTCATAACGCTGAATGGAGTACTGTAGGCTTTTTTCCCCCCCACTGCCTGTGTAAAAATGCGTGATATAGACTAGGTGTGATAGCATCTATGTAAATGAGGCAGGGGTGGTGTGAGCATGCACACACACAAACATTCACACACACAGTGTCGCTCAACACATGCAGTCATTCTTATTGTTATAAGACAGTGGAGCACTGTTCACATTCACATGCTCACACACACACACACTGTGGCCATTTTCGAGCCTGGTACAGTGGCTCAATCAACGACAGGCAAGGTTACATCTGAAGACGTACAGTAAGCATTGCCTTGATGATGAAAAGGACATCCCATCATATTCGACTGCTATACATTCTGTTACTGTGTATGTTTAAGCTAATGATATCGTTTGTAAGAGCGAAATGGTATTTAGTCATCTATAAAGTATAACTTATGTCAGAAGTATGAGCTTCATGGTGCCTTAAAATGTTCTTCAGTGTACTTGTAAGTACTGGTAATGAATTTAATACTATACATTTTGATATAAGATGCCATATTCTGTATGCCAAAGGTATAATATGGGTGTCTGTGCAATGTTTATATGTGTACAAAAAGGTATTGTCTTTACATATAGTCTAAGCTTTCCTGATTGGAATCATCGCTCCTTAAAATGGAGAAATGTGGTTCTGTTATAAAAGCTTTATTCTGGTTTTACTGGTTTTATGCTTGCAGCCAGGAGACATGAACTACATCTGATCATTCTTAAAGAGGTAACTTAATCAAACCTGACTTTAAGGTGGTTTCCCAAAGAACCTAGAGTGCCCTTAATGCTTCTTTAAAGCTTGTTTGACAATTGTGAGTTTATGGATCAAACTTTTTTTAGCCGTGCTAGAGTCGGTTCACCATTTTGGTCCCGACTGAGATCAACAGCTATCTGGTGGATTGCTATGAGATTTCGTACAGACATTCTTGATCTCCGGTGATGAATCCTTGTGACTTTGGTTGGATTCCTGACTTTTCCT
Organism: Scomber scombrus; assembly: GCF_963691925.1. NCBI lineage: Eukaryota > Metazoa > Chordata > Actinopteri > Scombriformes > Scombridae > Scomber > Scomber scombrus. Next base: position 8,157,367 of record NC_084992.1, on the reverse strand, counting down.
CTAGCAGCAGCATGTGGTTGACATTTGGAGGGTTTTCATGTCAAACCAAATTGTAATCACTTTGTACATTCCCTGACTTTCATCTAACTATTTTTGTTTGTTGTACTTGCTAAACTGACATTCCCATCATCCTCAGCTTTGTGTACTTTGTGTTCAGTGCTAATTAGCAAATTGCTAACATGTTGACACGAAGATGGTGAACGACTTTGTATCTGCTAAACATCAGGATGTTAGTCTTGTCATTGTGCGCATGTTAGCACTTAGCTTAGAGCACAGAGCCACTGGCATTGCTGTAGACTCTTTTAGTCTTGTTTCAATTGCCGTAAATGTTTGAGATGGTGCTACTGGGGCGTCAGGGGATTGCTTTATCCTAAATATTGAGATGCCATGTCTCAAAGCAAGTGGAACAAAAGATAAAAATAACTTTCACTTCGGCAGAACAGCAATTTAACCTCTGCTGCACTGCCAGACTCACGAGTGGGTCCATTAATAGATAGTTACACTGCTGAGTTTTACGCAAACTCTCAGAGCTTTAAATTATCATCTAGATCCCATATACTGTGCATTATATTAATACTGAATATAAAGAAACAAGTAGAAAATGATGTAAAAGATATGTTGAACTTGTCCTCCGATGCAGCCACGAAACAAGCATATCTTACTCTAGGTTTGAATATTTCAGTCAATGATCTGGTATATATTTTATGACAGCAAGCATACAGTCAGTGAAAGCAATCAACATCCACTCACCAGTTTTGATTGGATAGCATGTGTATCAAACAATATCACGGTTAAGGTACAATATGAAACCATCAGGTAGCGAAAGCCAGCAGCAGCAGGAGGTCAAGCTTGTGTCTGCAGACGGCAGCATCAGTTATCAGATTTAGCACGTTTCATATCTGCATCCAAATTCAAAAATTGCAAATGGCTATTGAGCCGTGTTCTGAATCAATATGTAATTTGTTGGCTTGGAGAAGCCTGTACACTTCATAGCCTTTAGCTGTTTGGTACATTGCATTATATTGGAAGCAATGTAATGAACACCATCTTTCATTCTTGCTGCAGTATAGATTGTCATATTCAGAATCCCTCACATTTGTATGCCATTGCAAGGCAGTATTAATGTATAAAAACTTTTCTCTCGCTCTTTTCTATGACACAGTTTGCCTAATGTTTACATTTTTTTGGAAGGAATGTTGGAAATGCATGTTATGCTTTCTTGATGAAAAGTGACTGTTTTTTTTTACATTTCTGTGTTGAATTAAAACTGGATTGAAGTTCCAAACCTCTCAGAGGTGATTTAATAGGGTGGAGGGGTTGGAGGTTGTGCTTGAACCTTGTTACAGGTCTAACCTCAAAACGAGGCCTGTAGCCTTATAACCCCAAACTTGCTGTAATGAGTGGTCTCTGAAAGCCAGCTGTGCGGCTGCTTCCACCGGGCCTCACAAAAAAACCAGAATGATTAGATAACTACAGTGCAGCGCCATATCAAATAGTTCCAGGGATCAAATTCTCGAAAGGAGGGAGGGCACGTCTGAGAGTGTGTGTGTCCATCTGTGCATGCGTGTGTGAGGGACATAGAGAGAGGAATGAGAGATAAAGGGTGGGCAAATGGGGGGGGAGAGAGAGAGAGAGAAGGAGGGGGAGCAACAGGAAGGGGCAGAACTGAGGGAGAGAGAGAAAGGGAGCGACAGAGGAGAAGGACAGGAGACAGTAGGTGGGAATGATGGGAAATGAGCGAGGGCGAAGGGGCAGACAGACAGAGAGGCACAGTCAAGGGGAGAGCAGGAGCACGAGGGGGAGAAGAGGCTGGGGGGGAAAGAGAGAGGAAGAATAGAGAGGGGGGCTTATAGAAAGAGGGAGACACAAAGTAGAGTTAGAACTTTTTTTTTTCTAATGGAGAGAACTAGGAGAGGGCCGAGAGAGCTGCAGAATGGATGAAGGAGAGAGAGCGAGCGGGGTAAAAGGGGGGATGTTGACAAAGCAGCGAGACTGTGGCGAACAAAGAGAACGTGAAGAGAATGAGTCGGGGGAAACATCAAAGGGATTTTTCAGGCCCGGTTACCGGGACAACAGACATTTGCATGCGATTAGCTTTTTACATCATATTAAGAAGGGTTAGGGTGAGGGAGGGAGGGAGGGAGGGAGGGAGGGAGGAATGGAGGGGGGGGTGATGGAGGGAGGGAACTATAGATCATACACACACACACACTGTATGAGATAGTGAGAGAGAGAGGGGGGAAAAAGAGAAAGAAAAAGAGGGACGTTGGTCATCTCACGCGGATAAACTGACTTATAGGCAACCAGCCAAGCATTTCTTTTGTAAATGAGAGTGCATGTTGGGGGGAGATACAGTAATATGCAGGCGCAGACATTTTGGCGAAGGGAGGTCAGAGCAGGCAGTGTGTGTTTTTTTTGTTTGTTGTTTTTTTTTATTTCTGCTTTGAATTCAAGTTTGACACAAATGACACAAACTGCCACAAAAAACGAACACTTTGAAACAACCTTTGAATGCAGATTTCAGATTTACAGCGTCACATTTCCTGTTTTGCATTTTGCATTTTAAGGCTGAAACTGAAACGATTGGATTAGTCGTTTTCGGTCTATAAAATACCAGAAAATGGTGAAAAATGTCAATCACCGTTTCCCGAAACCCAAGGCGGAAACCTTAAATGCCTTGGACCAACAGTCCACAACCCAAAAATATTCAGTTTACTGTCATAGATGATTAAACAAACCAGAAAATATTCACATTTAAGAGGCTGGAACCAGATTTTTTATATTTCTTTTTCTTTTGAAAATGACTCAAATATGATGAATTGATTATCAAAATAGTTAATTTTACATCTTTATTTGCATTGTTGCAGTATTGTATCAGCTTCATCCGTCAGCTTTTTTCCACACTGTATTTAACCACAAAAGTGCCAACCTCAGATTAAATCTCTTATATAGGAGTGACTGTAATACATAGTGTATAAAAAGAGTAATCAAGCATCAATAAAGCAGATGCTTGATAATGTAAAATTAATCAAATATACGGTTAGAAGGAATATTAGTGAGTAAGTGTGATTAATAATTTACTCCAGAATTCCAGCTGAACAATAGTACATGCAGTATACATGTATAGATATTCATAAAATGACACAGGTATGTATACATGTAAATATGTATATTATAATATATGTATATTTTGTACTTTATTTGTTGTCAAAAATTGATTCACATTCCCCCATAACCACCTTGTTGTTTGCACACATCCAGTGCATACATAACTCTGTCCAAAAAAAAAGAAAATTAAAAAAAAAGCACCTCACACAACCTTCCCTGCAATCATAAAAGCCATTAAACATGTTTCTATGGGCACACACCCTCCGGCGTTTTTACACATGTAATATTATCCCACCATATCTCTCCTCCACCTCCCCTTCTTCCTTCCTTCCTTCCTTCCCTCACTCCTGTCTCTCCATCAATCCATGTTCCCCTCCCTCTATCTCCAACTCCATCCTTCTCTCTCTCTCTCTCTCTCTCTCTCTCTTTCTCTCTCTCTCTCTTTCTCTCTATCCATCCATCTTCATCCCTCCCTCTTAATCTCTCCTCCTCCTTTTTTCTCCCCTTTCTTCTTCTTTCACTCCCTCCTTCCTTTTTTTCTTCTGTCTCTCCGGCCTGCTCTGCTCTCTCTGTGTCTCTCTGAGTGTGTGTGTGTGATGCTTCAGTGCCCTCAGTATTGTGGCTGCATTGTGCCAGTAGGCGTCGCCGCGACAGCCGTTGTCACGGCAGCATTGTGAGTGGGGGGGGTTGATGGTGTGTGTGTGTGTGTGTGTGTGTATGTGTGTGTGTGTGTGGGGTGGGGGGGGGAGTGTATTACAGTATCAATACCCTGACACTGCGACAAAAAGGACAGCAGCCGTAGCCACATATCACTCCACCTCTGCACTCCTCCTCCTCCTCCTTCGTCTCCTTCCTCCCTCCCTCCTTGTGACCCCCCTCCTCCCTCCCACCTCCTTCTCCCCCCGAATCAATTCCTCCTCCCCTCCTTTCAATTGATTTCCCACCATATCTCACTGAATATGTACATATTGATCTCCTCCTCCTCACCCCGCCTCATCCCTCACTCCTTTCTCTTTCTCTCTTTCTCTTGTTTTTACTCAAACATGTATCAGATTTCATCCCCTCCATCTATGCCCCCTCCCCTCCACCCTCGCCCCTTATCTCATTCCATCTCCTTCTTTCTCTCACTCTCTCTCTCTCTCACACACACACACACACACACACACACACACACACACACACACACACACACACACACACACACACACACACACACCACACACACACACACACACACAAAGACAAACACACACTCACACTTTTTCCCCTCATCTTTCATTTAATCTCCCCCAATTCTTTCCCTCTCTCTGTGCCATCTCTTCTGCCCCCCCTTCACTCCTCTTTCCATCACACCTCCCTCCCCGTCTCCCTCCCTCACGGCTGTTTTTTTTTGTTGTTGTTTTTTGTGTTTTGTGTGTGTGTGTGTGTGTGTGTGTGTGTGTGTGTGTGTGTGTGTGTGTGTGTGTGTGTGTGTGTGTGTGTGTGTGTGTGTGTGTGTGTCTCTGTCTCACTCACTCTCTGCATATTAATTGGTGCATTTCTGCTGCGGCGGAGAAAACAATCAAAGCGTCAGGGGCGGGTGATGATGCCATTGTGGCAGCAGCAAACACGTACACATATGTACCATGAGCATACACACAAACAGACAAAAAGGGACGGACACACACACACGCACACACACAGTACAGAATACAGTTGCAGGAACACATCAACAGTATGCATGCATATATGCACTTGTAGACACATATATACGCTGCTGACATGCAAAATGTGCAATGTCTGCACTCATACACACACATTGATTTACTATGTACACACACTGAGACAAGCATGCACTGCACATATGCCACTGACTTAGTCAGTCACTCTCAGATACACAATAGCAGGCTTACAATGGCTGATCCAGGAGATATGTTCTGCGTCAGCAAAGACATTTGAATTTCCCAGCCAACATTTACCTTCACACAGTGTTTGAGCACATCAAATCTAAATGTTAAAACCAAGGCCTTTAGCTGGGGAACTTTCAGACTTACAACTAACTGATATGCATCTACAGTGTGTTGGGAAAGAAAGCAAACACAGGAAGAGGTTACATCTAAATACTGTTTAGACTGAAGGCCTATTATTGGAAATAATAAATCAAAGCATTTAAAAGTGATAGAATGAGATAAACAAAATGTACAGCAAAGGTGACATTTCTGCATTCATTACTTAACAGTGTATTGAACTGTGTTTTTGTTGTTGTGATGCAATTTGTATCTCATTCTGTAACTCTCTTTGGATGAGAGGTGGTGTAAGAGGCGTGTGGGCTTCACCACTCCACACACATCCTGGCCCACATACTGTAGATTTGACTGTGCTTTTTCATTGTTGCCCTTATACTGCACGCTCGCTCATGCAAGCCACTCACATGGAAAATGGAACGCGAGAACAATTTGTAGGAAAAACAAAAGTCCACTCTGAACTCAGTACTTCATACTTAAAATGCTGACACAGATGAAGCAGATAAAGCAGATGGCGAAAATCTAATAATAATATTTGAGTTCAATTGGGACTTGCTGAACTTGTTGAAGTAACTGTTTTCTTGACCAAGGATAATATGATACAACTCCCAAAGCACACTGAGATATGTTGCAAATCAAGATCAATCATCCAGATCATGGATATGAATTCAAACAGATTCCCGGAAAATCTGATGTTCAGTCGGTGGATAAGACTCACACCTGACTGAAGGCAACGTTTGCAGAACCAGAAATCTGTGATGAAAACAAACATTTCATCCTCTCTCATAGGTGTAGAGTTGGCAAGGTACTTTTTAATTTGAGGGCTGTAATTAAAGGTCTCATCCTCATTTCTCATCAGCCTTGTTTCCAGCAGCAGCTAAATTCAGCACAATGCTACAAACACAGCAGGAAGATATATTAGTGTCTAGGTGGGGAAGAAAGTAAAAACATCCAACAGTGAAAGATATTTTTCTCAGAAGTCGGTGGATTAACAAACTCCAAAAAAGATTGAAAATTTGGGGATTTTCTTTATTTTTTTTATTGTTATCACATTTTCAGTCTTTGGAGAGTAGTTCAGTGTAAGGCAGATGCCACTGCTCAGGAATGCAGGTCCGTTTACAGAGCTTTGTTAGCTTGTTTTGATACATACCACGACCTCTTCACTTTGTTCTACATTGAAGATTGTTATTTTTAATTTAAATCTACAAATTGTAAAGTCTACTATAAAGTCAAGAGGTTGTGACCTGTGGCACTACTAGAACTACTCTCCAGAGACTGAAAACATGATCGCTGAGCCATTTATTTCTTCTACTTTTTGTGGACAACAAAGGTCAATGGAACAGAGGAAAGCTATATATCAGGCTTTGGGTACATATTCAATACCTGTAGTATAGCCCTGTTAGCCATAACATTTATAAGGCGACAATATGTTAGGACTGTGTGTTTCGCAGCTTGTTTTGGTGGTTTTCTGCCCTCCAGTGGCCAAACATTCTTCTAATATGATTGTTAAGACATTGTAGTACATGAAGGTGCTTCAAATCATGGCGGCTCAAATAAGATAAGGATATGTGCACCTGCCACGACAAAGGCATCCATCCATGGCAATGGGAAAAAAGGAATCCATTGCTATGTTTCTGAAGTCTGTAGAAACCAGTATTCACAACGCTTGCTGTAACTTTTGATTACTTTATTAACAAAAGGTCCATTTTTTCCGTAGTGAAACTTTTACTTTAAAAAGTTTGAGTGAGTGCTTTCTCCTTTGCTTTTTTTTCTTTGCTTTTTTTTTGCTGGGGACCTCATATGACTCCCTAAGGAGCCTTCTGGTGGTCCCCTGACCTTATTTTGGGAAACCCACATCCAAATATGTGCACTTTGTAGCTTCCCATCCTCTATGTGGCCATGTGCTTCCGGGGTGGCTCACCACAACATTTAAGGCATCTCTTGTCCCTGTCATCACTTTTAAGACACTTCAATTGGTGTGAAACTTTCCCCCCCCCTCCGTGTTCTTCTCCTTATTCTTTTTCCTCCTTCCTCTCCCCCCACCCAAAAAAATGTCTTTCTAAACTGTCAGCTCCCTGCTACCCCAGATGCCATATTTAGGATACAAATGTGAAGAGATGACAGCGTTGTAAAATGGTGCCCGTGCTGAGATTATAATTAACATTTCCAACCTACATCACTCTCCCTCCCACTTCTCCTCTGCTTCTCCCTATTCACTCACTCCTGTACAATAAATGGGGAAAAAAATGCAAAGAAGAAAGGAGAGAAAGGGGAGAAGGAAAAGAAAGGGAGATGGAGGAGGAGAAGGAGGAGGAGAGAGTGAGAGAGAGAAGAGGGTGACCAAACGGAGGGAGGAGGGAGGGGGAAACGGCGTATGCTTGTATACAACCCTGATTTCCATTTTTTTCCCAACTCGTAATGTATTTAATTCAAGTGAAACGTAATCATGACGTGTCGTGTCATTAATCTCCTCGCCGCCTCTCCCGTAAGTACACTGAGTCTTTACTTTAAACATCTATCCTATATCTTCATTTATCTAGTAAAATTTTATCTACCAGCATGTTTACATATACACTTTTATGCATGGTGGCATGAAACACCGGTGATGAAACATTTCCAAAATCTTTGGATTTATTGCTGTTGCCTTTTCACGAGCAGCACACGGGATAATGGCCAATATAGTTGTTGTTGTTGTGTTTAATTTTTCAGGGCTTTTTTTAAAAAAAAAATGTTTTTTTTTTAGATCTTCAGTTTTGGATGTGTGTGTGTGCGCGCGCGTGTGTGCATGTGAGTGATTGGCATGAAGCATGTATGTATGTAACCGCGCGCTCCGGACCACTTTACGTGTGTGTCATGTATGTAAGCCGGCGTATGTGCGCGCGTGGCCGATATGCATGCAGTCTGCGAGCCTCTTATAGCCGTGACATGACAAAAAAACCGGAGAAATGCACAGTTTCCACACAGATGTAGAAAATACTCGGTGTAAGATTTAAAACAAGTCGATTGGGGCAAGTCAACTCGGAATGTAACGCGACTTTAAAATGGTTGCAAGTGCACGAAAAGTCACTCGGAGTGGTAAAAGATGTATTTTTAAAAATTCGCGTAACTTTAACCCAAGTTCTGCACGCTACTCATATCTACCCACGCGAGGAAATCCGTTTGAAATTAGGCAGCGTTATGACCTCTTCTTCTTGATCCCATTTTAACCTCTCCGAAAAAAACGACGTTTGACCGAAAAAGTAGCTTTACAAAAAAAAAGGCATAAGTTCTCGGTGCGTAACGGAGGATTTCGATAAGGCGCAGACATATTTTCCAAGGCGTAAAAGTGGATTTTTGCATGTGAGCAAGTTGATTTACAAAGCGTAATTTGTAGGTAGATGCGATTAGCTTGACTAATTCTTTTGTTGGACACACATTAGGCATTGTGTAGTGTATTGTTTTCGAGATAAGCACCGCCACTTCCATCTGTGATGTGCGCAAAAACGCATCCACGGGTTGTTATAGTGGTTTAAACGTTATACTTTCTGCACCTTTTACTACGATGTTTACTACAATCCGTTTAGTTGTCCTAACATCACCTCCAGTGTCTACAAGCTCAGAAAGTAGCATAGCAAGTGTGGCATGCACCGCTGTGGCCGTGTGTGTGCAAAACGTGTGTTGCCAAATTGTATTCTGTAATATAAGTTGCCGGTTTTCGTGCTGGCTTTTTAAAATGTGCGTTTTTTGGACACCGTGTCGCCTTTTGGGACGGATGTCGGTTCGGGAGATTGGCAGAGGATTCAAGATGAAATCCATGATGGCACTTTTTTTTCCTCCCGTCCGCTCCCTGCTCGCTCACTCGTCTTTTCCCCTCCCTTAATCTTTTGTATAGAAAATTTAAGAACAAAATGGAGCAGGGGAGAGAGCGATAGATAGGCTGACATGACACACACACACGCCACCCCCCGACTTCTCCAAACTATATCCCACTGTTTATGATTTTTAATCGCATTTTTTGGAAACGGGATTGTGCGCGGACACCATCTGCGGGCAGGGTTAATCTCATTTTAGTGGGGGGTGTTTATTAGTGCATTGTTTGTTGATGGTTATTTATTTCATTAATGTGCCTCTAATTGAGATGGCCGCGAGAGAGAAGAGGGGAAAGAGCGACTGAAAATGGTTGCACGTTATTGACGCACATCATAGGGGCGAGGAGGAAATTCCTCTTGAGATAAGGCGCAGACGTGTCATCTGGGTTGACCAAAGACACTCCCGTCGCCTTCTCTATATCCAATGGAATATGTTTAGGGATCCTGAAATGCCCTATTTTTATATCCACTCTAAATGTCACACTTTTGAGAGCATGTGCATGGTGGAAGTAGGTTGACATTGCTGGTTTGTCCTATAATCAGGGATGTTGAGGAGGGTCCTGAAACTCCACATACATTTTTGAAAAATTGTTTTTAAAGCTTTTTGAGCTGATATCCTGTTAATGACACAAATTTGAACTACACATCATCTGAAAAATCAGATGCAAGTTGAGGGTTGATGTTCCCTGTAAGGAAATTAGGAGGAAAATTTGAAAAGTGTATACATTTTTATTGACATTAATTGTGACTATTACCTACTAGAGTGACTTTTACTCATCACTTTGGCTACTGAAGCGGACTTTGTTAAGTCTAACTGAGACGAGTAATATTTTATCCCCTGGTAAAAAATTAAACATGAAACGACTCCCTCTCCAGCCCTACAGGTTGCCTACTTCTTGATATAAGATGATGATTTCATGTTAAGCCCTTGCAAATGCTCATCAGGAACCTCGTGTACTAATGAATATGAAACACTGACCCTATATGTTAAAAAGGGACTAATGGATTTCGCTTCATTCAGGCTTCTCTCTCTGCTTCAAGTAGTATCCTCCTCCTCCACTGCTACCATCAACGCCGCCTCCTCCCCATCTTTGCACATACTGTACTGCACTTGAGGGGGCACACACACCCCATCCAGGTGGCTCTTGGGGAAGAGATTGTACGTGAAGGAGAAACAGACAGAAAGACAGAGGGAGAGAGAGTAAAAGGGAGAGGAGTGTAGCACCAATCAAGGCTTCTGATTGATATAATTGGGTCATTAGTGCGCTGCGGGAGAGGCACCTGCTTGCCCTCAGTTAGAGAGAATCTACTGCATTGTGACATTTTGAGACTGTTGAGAGTTCTGCTGGCTGCTCGGGATTAGTGTGTATTTAGAGCATTAGGATCTTACTTAAATAGTACACTACTTGGTATTGAGTTTTCAGACCAGTTTCAAACCAATTTGTACTCAAGAGGTGGACAGGTACTGTAGATAGTTTACTTTCCCTCCTTTTGACCAACTAAAATCATAATTTCAGGCGGCGACACAAGCTAAGCAGGTCACAGCAGCAGAAGGAAGGCCCGCTGTGATTTAAAACAGCGGGTCAAGCAAAAGATAGTACTGGAGCACGTCAAGATGAGATGTTGAGCAGAAGAAGCCTAAAGGCCTAAAGGTTTATTAGGTCGTCTGAATGTATAAAGGCGATGAAACAGAGTAGTTGTTTGCACACCCAGAGGTTGAAATGGGATAAGTGCTGGATACAAAAAACAATTATACTACAAAACAAAGATTACACACACTGAATTGTCCTCAGGTCTTCCTCAGACACATTAACAAAAGTAAAGGGAGCTCTGATTCAGAGTGCAGGTCCTCCTTGTATCATAGTGTAAGGTATTAAGGCATCAGTGCGCTCCAACTGAAATGCTTGTCAAATGGTCGAACAGCATCTGAAACCCTGTTCCCACACGTCTTTTTCGATGACGATTAGAAGGGGTTATCTGTAAGTTACCGAAACCGACTTGCACACCCACTTCAGCCAGCGATCGGACGGCTGAAGTGCAAAGGCGAGAAAAAATGTAGGTCTTAATAAGCTCTCTGTATTTCTGCAATTTCTCTTGAGTACAAAATCCCTCTCTATGGTGGCACTTTTGCCGTCCAACATGGTCACATGACACATCTTTTAAAGTTCTTTTAAGGATACTCTAACCTTTACACTCTCAATTCCCCTGACGGAGATAATAAAGTTACTTTCCAGCATTCTTCACATGCTGTCAACGTGCCCTTGAGCAAGGCATCACCTCAAATTACACCAAGATGCGCTCCCATATATAAAAGTGTAGCTGAGCGTGTGTAAAGAAAGGTGTTACTAAGAAAGAGAACACATGCGCTGCAAATTTCCCCAGGGTGAATAAAGAATCAACCTGTGTTAACAGTTGCTATTTTTTGTATAGTAGGCTCTTAAAGGTGCTCATGTCTAATATACTGTATGTGATACAGTTATTCCTTAAGGAGGTCACAGTGTAGAGTCAGGATCCCTGCAGTCTGTGGGTTGATGTCTGGCTCAAAGACGCCTCAGAGGAGTGTCCCAATAATACTCTTGATTTGATTGACAGTTTTCAGTACATACATTTGAATATTTAACTAGTAAACCTATTCAATGTATGCATTTATTTCACCTCTGGGATGCACGATTGTTCTTTCTTTTGCTCGTCTCTCAGCCGCTTCAGGTGATCCCTGAATGTGCACAGATAAGCCTTTTAGCAAGAACACATCCAGTGATTTGCTTATGACATTTGCATGCTCCAAACCAATTCTTCTTTTAAGGCTTCCGTCTTGTAATCCTGTATCACACAAGTCAGTCAAGCTTCTCGGCGCTTCCGCTCATTGCTTTAGACACAGCGAGGCCCGTACGACTTGGAGCGAGAGCCTTGTTTCTTTGCCGAGATGCTGTGATGTTTCCAACGTTCATACTCGCCTGCTCAGATCTGGCACCGCCGCATCGCTCCCAGTTCGGTGCTCTGGAGGAGGAATTCATTCAAGAAGTAGCAGGAGCAACAGATTGAGAGTAAGGGAGAGTAAGAAGAGGGAAAAAA